>NC_057804.1:569819605-569972339 GCF_018294505.1 Triticum aestivum | reverse complement strand
CGAGGCGTCGCCGGCGAGGCGGGTCCGGTGGCGACCGCGCCCTGTAGGGGCGCGCGCCCGAGGAACAGGAAGGGGGGGTACGGTGCGGGGAGCTGGGCCGACTAGGGCGGCCAGGCTGGTTGAGGTCCAGGGGGACAGGGGGTCCTCTCTCTCTCTCTCTCTTCTGCTTTCCTTTTCTTTTCTTTTTTTGAGCAGCTGTTGCATTTTTCTTTTTAGCCACTAATGACTTTGCAAAATTAAGCCACTGGCCAAAACAATTTCTAAGAATTATTGGGCACTGCCACAAAAAGATTTTGAGGCTTTTGAAAAAGTTTGCAACCTTCATAATTTAAAAAGGCATTTAAACTATAGTTTTATTCACTGTTTTAAAGTGGTTTAGGGCACTTAGACATTTGCAAAAATGTTGGTTCATTACCAATATTAGTTATGGATTATTTGACACATGAAGAACATTTCAGTTTTCATGTTTGAGAAATTTTGAATTTCACTCATAATTTGAATTTGAATTTGACTCTGATTTTTCAACAAGTGATAATTAGCTCAGTAAGCATGGTGACTTGGCACCATTAACAGGGGATTACTGTAGCATGACACTGGGGGCGTTACACACAACTGAAGTGGATTTGTGTAGGGAGTGTGCATCATACATGGGTTAGGGCAATGCCTACACCAGCGAGCAAAATAGGGAAGTTAGAAAAAAAATTAGGTCCATTTCAATGTATATGGTCAGTTGGGCCATTCTATTTATGTAGAATGGAAATCAACAATACACCCGAACACAAACAACCAGCGATGAAAACATTAAATTGAACACCATAAATTGAATAACGCAAGAATATGGATCAACTCAAATTAATTTGATTTCTTTGATCTTTGATGTAGAAGTGATATTAATGGCCGGGGAGAAAAACAACGCGCAAACCAGACATTACCCTCTAGTAGAGAACAAAGGCTTTGCCAACGAAAGTGTAACATCGCAAAAGTCAATCTGTTTGGAGGGTTAGGAGGACAATGGTATCCCTAGCCCACCAGAGTTCAAGTACTGGTGCGCATTATTTCTAGTTTTAATTCAGAATTTCTGGTGATGCCGCCAGGACGTTCCCATCTAGTACGATGCACCTATGGTGACTTCGTCAATCTCAAGATAATATGCCGGCTTAGTCTTTTAGAGGTGTTCATCGGGGTAGGGTCTATGTTTGTGTTTATAGGGATGACCGTATGCGCATATATATAAACGTCTGCGTCTACACTGTGTTCTTAAAAAACAATCGTAGCAAAAAAAAGGGAACATAACAAAGCTACGTGCACGATTCCAGTCGGTCCACGTTTCACGCCCCCGTGCACACAAATGACTACCGAAAACCAAGCGAACCCAACAACACTTCCCTCCACCACCACCACGAGACGGAGATAACGCGCCAGTGACCATGCCGCCGCCGCCCTCCGCCCTCACCGCCTCCGCCGCCGCGTCCTCCTTCCTACGCTCGCTACCTCCTCCTAACCTCTCCGCCCACGCCACCCTCCGGCCTTTCCCATCCCTCAGACGCTCAGCAGGCCACTCCCGAGTGGTCGCGCGAGCCTCTGCGTCAGGCGCAGCCGCCGAGGCTGAGACGGTGTTCTTCGACGGCGGCGCGCACTACGGCGACCTTGCGGCGAACCTCGTCCTCGGGCTGACCCTGCTGTGGCTGCCGCTGACCCTCGCTTCCGTGTCCCGTGCGCTCCTCCTCCGGTACCGCTTCACCTCCCGCCGCGTGACCGTCATCTCCGGGCTCTCCGGCGACGACCGCACGGACTTCCCCTACTCGTCGGTCAGGGAGGTGGTGGTCGTGCCGCGGTTCATCGGCGAGTGGGGCGACATCGTCATCACGCTCAAGGACGGCACCAAGGTCGACCTCAGGAGCGTGCCCAGGTTCCGCGAGGTCGCCGACTACTGCCGCAAAATGGCCGCCGCCGAGGGCGGGCTCGGGACCCGGTGATGGCGGCGAGGAATCTGCTGTTCCTGTTGTGCAGTTTTTCTTTTCTCTCGTGCTCGATTGTTTGTCTGTTGTAAATCGTAATGTGAAGACTGAAAATTCTGACGGAAGCTGGATCGGTAATACGAGCATGTTGTTCATCTTGCTACTGTGTTTTTAGATCATCCTCGCTACTGTGGTTACTACAGCTGCGAGTATCATTTTCTGCTGATATTTAAGATTCTTGTTTTGAGTAGGATTGCTGACCAATGGGAAGACTGAAAATTCTGACGAAAGCTCGATCAGTAATATGAGCTCGGGAAGAAAATCCTATGGGACCTCATAGTCTCCCTCGCCCCTCCTCAGATTTTGACACGTCATCAGTGGCACACATCAACTAGATATTGCAGTATTCGTACGATACAGTATCAGCTAAGTAAATAGGCAATTTTTTGATTAATTTAATCCACGAATAGATAACTAGCATGGTATTGACACAACTACACGCATACTGATATTCAGTCAAGCAAACACATACTACGCAAATTGCAGAAAGATCTACGTATAACGCTAGCATGGGTAAAATAGGAAACAATAGGAGCGTGATAAACGAGTTATACCCTCCAGTAGGCCATGCAGAGGCCGCGGCGGTGATGGCGGCAACAGCGTCCTCGGCGGCCTTCTTGTCAGCTTCAAGTTTCTCGGCAGTGAGACGGTCGGCGTTAGACTGCGACATGGTGATGATGAAGATGCGCGGACGTAGAGGAAGTAGACGAACAACGAGCAGTCGCGTAGTCGCTTCCCAAAAACCTATTCGCCTCTCTCCCGTACAGGAACCGGAGAGACGGGGTTTCGGAGACCTGCTCTCCCGTCGACCGTGTACACAGCGGACGGGATGGAGTCACCGGCGGTAGCAGCAGCAAAGGAACGACGGTGGGCGGTTTGCGTGGAGCAGATGTGATCTGATCTTGGCGGCTAGGGTTAGGAGACACCGCACACTTATATAGGCGCAACCGCGTGGAGAGACGTGGGCTCGACCCACGTCCGAGTCCGTGACAACCCATGATCCAACGTCTCAGATCGTGGCCCAGCTTTTAGAAACTCTCCGTTAATGACTGGCAAAAATAAGCGCGTAGGTTTGAGCTCGGCTCGGCTCATTCCCGCAACCCGCACTGTGGCGTGGCGCGACACGGCGCGGCGCGCCGAGGCGGGCGGCAGAGGAGGAGCGCGTGAGGGCCTCTTCTCTTCCCAAGCTCCAATAACATGTAGAAGAGCCACCCTTACAAGGAGGTCCAACTCCTCTTCCACTTTCGGGGTTGGACTAAACTTCCCACCTCCACCTAGTGCCAATAACCCACATGGGCCCTTAGAGAATTTTCAAAAATTAATATATGGGTTTAAGGCTCATCTCAAATTTCAGCAATCCCCCACTAGATCTCGAGGGCCCATTGTGTCCTCTGTTCCAATTGTTGTTTCGATATACTAGTGTTTCAGTGAAGACCTGTTAAGGTTGAGCTTCACCTAGAGCAAGTAGCTACACTCCTTCACAACTGAACAATGGACTATGCCTTGAATTGTCAGTTTGGCGTAAAGAAGTTTCACCACATGTCTTACTAGTACTAGGCTGCCGAAGGCTGACCCCTCGGGTGGAGCATATAAGTCACACTCCTGGCCTATTCATGAGCTTACTAGAGATCACCCCAATCTCATAGACTGTGACCAGCAGTCAGGCTCATATATGTGTGTTCCTCCAAAGAGCGCTCTGTAGGATAGCATCTTGCTTACATAAGCCTCGGAACACATTAAGACAATAGTCACCCTTCCATGCAGTATTGAGAGTATTGCATCTCCAACAGAGTGGGTTAGTATAGGTACTCTCCTCAGTTCTCCACTGGCTTGTTTTCCCAGGTCCTACTTCACGGGATCTCCGATCACATAGGTTGGGTTACCACCATGACAACTCATGTGGGTCTCATACCCATCTCCCTCCATGCACTATCTATCACAACACGTGATAGCCCTTTTTAAAGGGATCTGCCAGATTCTTAGCCATATGGACATACTCCAACGCAATCACTCCGGAGTTTCTTAATTTTCTGACAGCTTTTAATCTCATTCTTATGTGTTTGTTGGACTTCATGTTGTCCTTTGAACTCTTCACCATGGTGATGACAGTCTGATTGCCACAGTTCATAAGGATAGCCGGAACCGGTTTATCAACCAATGGCAAGTCCATCAAAAGATCTTGAAGCCATCCTGCTTCTACACCAGATGTGTCTAATGCTGTTAATTCTGCTTCCATTGTCAATCTCGTTAAGATCGTTTGCTTGCAAGACTTCCAGGAAACAGCGCCACCTCCAAGAGTAAACATATACCCGGTTGTGGCCTTCATCTCATCAGCATCAGAGATCCAATTCGCATCACTATACCCTTCAAGTACCGACGGGTATCCGGTATAGTGTAGTCTGTAGTTCATAGTACCCTTCAGATAGCGCATAACTCTCTCAATAGCATGCCAATGTACATCACCCGATGTCGGTGTCAAAACCGGCGGATCTTGGGTAGGGGGTCCCGAACTGTGCGTCTAGGCAGATGGTAACAGGAGACGAGGGACACGATGTTTTTACCCAGGTTCGGGCCCTCTTGATGGAGGTAAAACCCTACGTCCTGCTTGATTAATATTGATGATGTGGGTTACAAGAGTAGATCTACCACGAGATCAAGGAGGCTAAACCCTAGAAGCTAGCCTATGGTATGATTGTTGTTCGTCCTATGGACTAAAGCCATCCGGTTTATATAGACACCGGAGAGGGCTAGGGTTACACAGAGTCGGTTACAATGGTAGGAGATCTACATATCCGTATCGCCAAGCTTGCCTTCCACGCCAAGGAAAGTCCCATCCGGACACGGGACGAAGTCTTCAATCTTGTATCTTCATAGTCTTGGAGTCCGGCCGATGATGGTAGTTCGGCTATCCGGACACCCCCTAGTCCGGGACTCCCTCAGTAGCCCCTGAACCAGGCTTCAATGATGACGAGTCCGGCGCGCACATTGTCTTCTGCATTGCAAGGCGGGTTCCTCCTCCGAATAATTTATAGAAGATTGTGAACACCAGGATAGTGTCCGGCTCTGCAAAAATAAATTCCACATACCACCGTAAAGAGAAAAATATTACACAAGATCAATCTGCTGACGTATTTTGTGGCGTAACGTCACACCACTACCAAGCCTTCAAATTGTTTTTATTGTTCCATCTCAGCGCGTTTAGCGAGGCGGTTTCCTTGGCACGTCTTGTCGAAGCAGAGATCGTGTTCCCCTTATTCCGGGATTCCCATCAATACGGACGTGGGTAACCCAACCGCGCCATTGATTGTGACGCTTGGGAGATAAGCGAGTTGTACCAGGCCGGTGGGGACGCATGTTTCTGTCCGCCCATATAAGGGGATAAAGATCCAACCTTTTTACTTGCACCTTCTTCCTCCTTGGCTTATCCATCTCTGCGAACTCGAGCTCTAGCGCCCAAGCCCGCACATCTTACCTCAACCTTCTCCAAATATGTCTGAAGCGGGAGGCAAGTGGATGGCCTCCTCCGTCACGGAGGGGCATATCCAGAAGCTGCGCAGTGCCGGATACTTGTCCAGCGACATCGCGCATCGGCTCCCCGACGAGGGAAAGCTTATCCCCACCCCCAGGCCCCATGAGAGGGTAGTATTCCTTCCCCATTTCCTCCGCGGACTGGGCTTCCCACTTCATCCCTTTGTCCAGGGGCTCATGTTCTACTACGGCCTAGATTTCCATGATCTGGCCCCGAATTTTATTCTCAACATCTCGGCGTTTATCGTCGTGTGTGAGGCCTTCCTCTGCATCCTGCCCCACTTCGGCTTGTGGCTCAAGACCTTCAGTGTCAAGCCGAAGGTTGTGAAGGGCAGCCAAGCGGAGTGCGGAGGCGCCATGGTGGGCAGGATGTCCCACGTTACGTGGCTGGAGGGCACCTTTGTGGAAACCATCAAGGGGTGGCAATCGGGGTGGTTCTACATCACCGAGCCGTGGGATCCCGAATGGGCAGCGACCCTCGAATTCAGATCCGGCATCCCCACACGGCTCACCTCCTGGAAAGAGAGAGGCCGGATTTGGGGCGATTCGGAGGAGCTGACTGGACTCCAAGCCTGCGTCCAAAATCTGGTGGACAAGAAGCTCAAGCTTGTCAACATAGTCCAGGTCATGCTCATCCGCCAGATTCTCCTGTGCCAACGACGGGGCTTCAATATGTGGGAGTTCGATCCGGCGCAGCACCAGACTTTGAATGGGCTCTTCGACACTACGTACGAAGAGGTCTGGAAGGTGCTGTTCAAGGGCGCCGAGGCTCCCGCATCCGCTACCGAAGATCGCGGATTCAGCTCGTAGCGTCCAGCTGACGAGGTAAGTGATATTATCCTTTACGGGACGCTTGCTATTCATAGTTTGACTCTATGCGGGATCTAAACTCCCTTTCCTTTGACAGGACTGGCTGAAGAAGGCCGCATAGGCTATCTGTCCGGCCCCATTGCCAGAGGACCCAGCTGACGCCCGCCTAATGGGGCTGCTGGCTCCGGCACCCCACGTGGTGCCAGAGAAGAAGGCCAAGAAGAAGGCCACGGGGACTCGGAAGAGTTCCCGTTTTCAGGTGCTATCGGACGATGAATCCGAGGCCGACTCCTCCCACCAAGGCGAGGAGGAGAAGAAGAAAGCCTCTCCCCCAGCGGGGGGAGGGAAGAAAAGGAAGGCCTCCCCAACAAGGGAGGCCGAAGGGTCCAAGAGGGGAAAAACTCTTTCCCCGGACTGTTCCACCAACGCCAGTGACGACGACGAGGACTGGCCTCCAAGGGCCAAGCCTCTGGCGAGATCGTAAGTATCCGGACTCCCGAATAACTTCAAGGTTTTTGTTTTCCGCCACGTTATGTCTTTCTAATGCCGCATACAACCCTGCAGTCCGCCTAAGGATGATCTCCCCACTTCGTCGAGCGGGTCCTTAGGGGCGTCGGATATGGATTCTCTTCCGACTGCCTCCATCCCCCGTGATGCGGGCGATGCCGAGGTGGGATCCCAGGAAGGGACCCACTAGGAGGAGAGGGCCCCAGAGGTGTCGCAGGACAACCTCCCGGACTTTGCACCGGACTCAGCCCCGGAACCCATAGTGGCTCCGGAGTCCGGCGGGCGACCCCTTCGGAAGAAGGGCAAGACCGCGATGCCAGCTGCCTCCGTCCAACCGGAGGTGCCGGATAATTTGCTGGAGGCGCTCAACAGCGCCTCCATCGAAGAGGAACACCACACTGTTATGAGTGCGGTGATTCAGAAGGTTCAGCTCGCCAAGAGCGGGCTGACCGAAGCCTGCAGCAGCCTTCTAACAGGCTTTGAGGTAAGAATTTCAATATATGTAAAATGGTACCGCATTGACAGTAGCCCCTGATGCTCGGTTCGGTGTTCGGAAAGAAAAGCCGGACTGAGGATCTTTAGAAAGATAAACGCAGGAGTCATGAAACTATGTCAATATGGGATTGCAGGCTGTGCTGCTGACCTTTGCCGCACTGACTGCAGAGGTCAATACTTTGAAGGAAAACCTCGAGCAGTCCGAGAACGAGCTCGGCCATGCCAAGAAGCATCTCAAGGAAAAAGAAGGTGAGTAATACCTTATGAAAATTGTACCTTACAGAAAAGGATTTGGTTGCAAGAAAAATGAGAAGGATGACTGGGGTATTGCAGGGGCCACTAACGAGGTGGCGACCCTGAAGGAGGCGATGGCCGCGGCCGAACGCAATGCGGCTGCGGAGCGCACCGAGCGAGAGAAACAGGAGGCGCGGGTGGCGGAGGTACAACAAGAGCTCCAGGATCTCGTGAGTAAACATGAGAGCCTGGAGCGTGACTCGAAGACTCGAGAGTCTGAGCTTGCAACGGCTCTTGAGAGTGCCAAAGCCGCTAAGGCCGAAGCCTACAAGGCCCTCTAGGAGATAGAGGCGGTGAAGAAAATAGCAGCGGGTAAGGCATTTTTCATGCAAAGTAAGCATGTGAGTGTTAATTACCTGTCGCTTACCCGAAGTCGGAGCTCTCCAGGAGCGTTCGTAGATCTTCCCCGCAGCGTGTCCGATGCTGCCGCATTCTACCGGGCCGAGGAGTTGAGCTCGACGGAGAAGGTCTTCTGGTCTCAGTATGCTGAGGCCGGACATCCGGTGCCCCTTAGCGACCAGCTGAAGCAGCTGGTCGAGCTCCACAAGGCGGCCGAACAGGCCATGAAGGGCCTCATAGTTCGGCTATGGCCTAAGGAGGCCATGCCTGGGAGCTACTTCGACCTGGTGCGGCGGCTGGTGGATGCGTGCCCGTGGGTTGAAGTCATCAAGCACTCCACCTGTATTGAAGGTGCCCGTCGGGCCCTTGCCCGCGCAAAGGTGCACTGGGGCAAGATGGATGCCCAGAAGCTTGTGACAGACCCACCACCAGAGGGCAAGGAGTATCGTACGCCCGAGATGTATTATAAGAGTGTGCTGAAGGGCGCCTGCACTATTGCGGGTGAGTGCTCCAAAGATATAATATTTGAGTAGACTCGCATTTTGTTATCCTGTGCGCTGAAAACTTGGTTCATATGCGCTAAGCAACGCTTGTTAATTTAAAATATTACCTTCTGTGCGGCTATTTATCAAATCTGAGAGATGGCAAGTCGTCGGCTTCAGCCCCCATGCCACGAGTGCTGGGGTCTTCGGGATAAACTCGAGCGCTCTTGTTCCCATTTTTGGGTCCATCTAGGGAGGCGCTCAACACAACGAACAAGGCAACCAGACTTATAATGCTTGAACACTCTCACTTAGCCATAGAATTCTATAATTTTAAATTTCGGCGAAGCCCCTAGTTTTCGGAAGGCCGAATTTGGGGCGCTATCCACGCCTTGGCCGGACAGAATCCGGCTCCTCGCTCGAAGCGGCATAAGTCTTTAGGGACTCACAAAGAACCTCTTGAACAGCGACCAGCTCTTGCCTCATCATGACGGTCAGTTTTAGCTTTCTCCACTAAGGCGTTAGCCCAGCTCAACTGGGGCGCAATCACAGTGGTTCTCCCAGTGCTACCTTAGCCGATAAAACGGAACGTAAGGTACCAAAACATGGGAGCCGGGCAAACCCAACTATTGACCCAAGAACATGATTCGGAGCCGATGCATATAATGCTATAAGTTCGGGGTGCCGCACTTGTGAAAGTGTTCGGACTTATCACACCATAATGCGGGAAACATAAGCCACTGGTGTATTTAGCCATACCAAAACATACGGATGCAACATGTCATAGATGAACATATGTGTAAGAAAGAAATGTAATTAGAAGCAAAAATGTGTTGCATTGCTTTATTCAATAAAAACTGCTGCAAGTGCAGGACGATACAAGTGGTGCGGTAAGCAAGGGATGGGACTGTTTAACATGTCCCCCTCCAGTGGTAGGCTATAGAATAATGCATAAAACAGATTTAATGCTCATGATGGAGACCACCTGAATTTTCGTTGTAGCCTTTCTCCTTCCCTGGCTGTTGCATCGTGGGTTCGGCATGTCTGCTGCCGGACAGGGCCTCTGACGAACGGAGTCCTGTAGGTAAAAAATAAAAGGAAAAGAAAAAGAAACGACACACTTAAGAGCCCCTGGTGCGGTTGAGCCGCAGTTTGGGCTTATCGTGGTCGAGCCCCTTGCCCCATGCCCATGGTATCTTCAGAGCGTAATGGAGTACGCGAAGGGTCTGTCTTAATGTTTTACAGGGGCTGGGGTTGGGGCCGCACTGCTACGCGTGCTCGGAACGTGCCAGGTGGTCGTGTTGTAGGTTACTTCGGGCACGCTTAGCTGTGTCCGGCCGCTTGGCAGCCGGACTCGAGAATTGCCTTAAAAGGCTGCTTTGTACTTCTGCCGCGAGAGCCGCTGTATGTTCCTCCGTTCGGAGGGAGCGTTCAGTGTTTCCGTTGACCGTGATGACTCCTCTAGGGCCTGGCATCTTGAGCTTGAGGTATGCGTAGTGTGGCACCGCGTTGAACTTTGCGAACGCGGTACGTCCGAGCAATGCATGATAGCCGCTGCGGAATGGGACTATGTCGAAGATTAACTCCTCGCTTCGAAAGTTATCCGGGGATCCGAAGACCACTTCCAGTGTAACTGAGCCTGTACAATGGGCTTCTACACCTGGTATGACGCCTTTAAAGGTCGTCTTGGTAGGTTTAATCCTTGAGGGGTCTATGCCCATTTTGCGCGCCGTGTCCTGATAAAGCAGGTTTAGGCTGCTGCCGCCGTCCATCAGGACTCTGGTGAGATGAAATCCATCGACGATTGGGTCTAGAACCAATGCGGCGAACCCACCATGGCGAATGCTGGTGGGGTGGTCCCTTTGGTCAAAGGTGATCGGGCAAGAGGACCATGGATTGAACTTCGGGGCAACTGGCTCCATCGCGTATACATCCCTGAGTGCATGCTTCCGCTCCCTTTTGGGTATGTGCGTGGCATATATCATGTTCACCGTCCGCACCTGTGGGGGGAAACCCTTCTATCCTCTATTGTTCGATGGCCGGGTCTCTTCCTCGTCGTCGCTATGTAGCCCCTTGTCGCTGTTTTCGGCAATTAACTTGCCTGCCTGCTTGAACACCCAACAGTCCCTATTGGTGTGGTTAGCTGGCTTTTCAGGGGTGCCATGTATCTGGCACAAGCGGTCGAGAATTCGGTCCAAATTGGACGGACCCTGAGTTGTTCTTTTGAATGGCTTTTCCCGTTGACCGGGTTTAGAGCCTCTGAATTCGGCATTGACTGCCGTATCCTCACTGTTATCGCCGTTAATGCAGTGTTTGTTTTTGTTGCGACGCGACCTGCCACTGCGGTCCTTGATACCCGGACTGCCAGAATTTTTGTTGAGGTTGTTGCTGCGTGCTAGCCAGCTGTCCTCACCCGCACAGAAGCGGGTCATGAGTGATGTAAGGGCTGCCATGGATTTCGGCTTTTCCTGTCCCAGGTGCCGGGCAAGCCATTCATCGCGGATGTTATGCTTGAAGGCCGCAAGGGCCTCGGCATCCGGACAGTCGACGATTTGGTTTTTCTTGGTTAAGAACCGTGTCCAGAATTGTCGGGCCGATTCGTCTGGCTGCTGAATTATGTGGCTTAGGTCATCTGCATCTGGTGGTCGCACATACGTGCCTTGGAACTTATCGAGGAATGCGGCTTCCATGTCCTCCCAACTCCCGATTGACTCTGCTGGCAAGCTGTTAAGCCAGTGCCGGGCTGGTCCTTTAAGTTTGAGTGGGATATATTTGATGGCGTGGAGATCGTCTCCGCGGGCCATGTGGATGTGGAGGAGATAGTCCTCGATCCAAACCACGGGATCTGTTGTGCTATCATAAGATTCAATATTGACGGGTTTAAACCCTTCTAGGATTTGATGATCCATTACCTCATCTGTGAAGCACAGTGGGTGTGTGGCGCCTCTGTACTGGGCGATATCGCGATGGAGCTCAAAAGAGCTTTGTCTGTTGTGTTCGGCCCGGCCGGACTTACTGTGTCCGGGGTGACGGTGATTGTCACATATCGTGGGGCGCCCACGTGATCCATAGATCGATCTTGATTGTCTTGCCTTATCCTCCAATATGTCTCGCAGGTCCGGAGTGTTCCCCTGTGGCCTTGTGCTTTTCGAGCGATGCCGGGGTACGTGTCTAGTGAAGGGCCTTGAGGCCTCTCTGTCACGACCACGGGGTGGTCGATCAGCCGTATTGTCTCCTGGTGAAGCGGGATCATATGCCTCCACCTCTAATCGGGGGAGCAGCTTACGTTTGGGGTAGATTTTGGAGGGGCGTTCAAGTTCATGCTCTTCGGCCGCGAGGACTTCAGTCCATCTGTCGGCTAGCAGATCTTGATCAGCTCTAAGCTGCTGCTGCTTTTTCTTGAGGCCGTTTGCCATGGCCATAAGCCTGCGTTTGAAACGCTCCTGTTCGACAGGATCCTCAGGCACGACGAATTCATCATCGTCGAGGCTTGCCTCGTCTCCGGAGGGAGGCATATAGTCCTCTACCTCTTCTTCAGCCGCTCTCTCATGAGGGCTGGCGTCCCCCTCCTCCTACGCTGGATCTTGCTGGAGTGGGTTGTCTTCGGCGCTATCTGGTGTATTATTGTCTCCGGTGCCGGAATCCTCATTCTTGTTATGGCGGGATTTAGAGCGGCGCCGCTGACGCCGGCGCTTGGGCTGTTTCTTGGAGGGGTCATCCTCCGCTATTCCTTCGCCGTTCCCATCCTTTGGGATATCCACCATGTATATGTCGTATGAAGAGGTGGCTTTCCAGTGCCCGGTGGTCACTGGTTCTTGGTCGTCTCCGGCATCGTCGTCCATACCGTCGATGTCCTCAGAGTCGTAATCTAGCATGTCGGTTAGATCGTCGACAGTGGCTACCAAGTGGGTGGTGGGTGGGCTCTGAATTTCTTCGTTGTCCGCATCCCAACCGTCCTGGCCGCAGTCCGGCCAGGCCTCTCCTGATAACGAGAGGTACTTTAGCGAACTCAAGATGTCGCCAAAAGGTGAGTGTTGAAAGATGTCCGCCGCGGTGAACTCCATGATCGACGCCCAATCGGATTCGACTGGAGGGGGCGCGGAAGGTCCGGAGTCCGGCAAGGAGTCCGGCACCTCGGAGTCACGAGCTTCATGGGGGACAAGATCGGTGTTCGGCTCTATCGCCGTAGAGGTTGCAGCCCCCGAGGTGGTGTCTAGCCATCCATCCTTGGTCCGCGCAGCCGGCTCCAAGTCAAAGATCGGAGCGGGTTCGAGTGCGGCCTCCAGGGTACTGTCCGGCTGTAGAGCTAAATCATGCCCATCGTGACAGTACGGCACGCTCGGCTGTGGCTCGAATCCGTCGAGGATCAAGTCCCCGCGGATGTCAGACGTGAAGTTCAAACTTCCAAATCTGACCTGACGGCCAGGGGCGTAGCCTTCGATCTGCTCCAGCTGGCCAAGCGAATTGGCCCGCAGTGCGAAGCCGCCGAATACGAAGATCTGTCCAGGGAGGAAGGCCTCACCCTGGACTGCATCGTCGTTGATGATCGAAGAAGCCATCGAGCCTATTGGTGACGACACCGAGGAACTCTCAATGAAAGCACATATGTCGGTGTCAAAACCGATGGATCTTGGGTAGGGGGTCCCGAACTATGCGTCTAGGCGGATGGTAACAGGAGACGAGGGACACGATGTTTTTACCCAGGTTCGGGCCCTCTTGATGGAGGTAAAACCCTACGTCCTGCTTGATTAATATTGATGATGTGGGTTACAAGAGTAGATCTACCACGAGATCAAGGAGGCTAAACCCTAGAAGCTAGCCTATGGTATGATTGTTGTTCGTCCTATGGACTAAAGCCATCCGGTTTATATAGACACCGGAGAGGGCTAGGGTTACATAGAGTCGGTTACAATGGTAGGAGATCTACATATCCGTATCGCCAAGCTTGCCTTCCACGCCAAGGAAAGTCCCATCCGGACACGGGACGAAGTCTTCAATCTTGTATCTTCATAGTCTTGGAGTCCGGCCGATGATGGTAGTTCGGCTATCCGGACACCCCCTAGTCCGGGACTCCCTCACCTGGATTGGAAACAAACCGGCTCAGTTTGCTCACAGCAAACGCGATGTCAGGCCTCGTTGCGCTTGCTAGGTACATGAGTGAACCAATGATTTGAGAGTATCTCAGTTGATCCTTAGCTATGCCTTTGAACTTTTGGACCAACACACTAGGATCATATTGTGTTTGAGATGGTTTGCAGCCCGAATATCCAAAAGGGCTCAACACCTTCTCAACATAATGGGATTGCAGAAGTGTGATCCCACCCTCATTATCTCTCAGTAGCTTGATGTTCAAGATAACATCAGCCACACCAAGGTCCTTCATCTCAAAGTTCTGAGACAGAAATGACTTAACCTCCTCAATGACTTTGATGTTGGTTCCGAATATCAGTATGTCATCAACATACAACCACAGTATGACTCCTTCGCCCCCACCATGGCGATAGTATACACATTTGTCAGCTTCATTAACAACAAAGCCAACAGATGTCAGAGTTGTATTAAACTTATCATGCCATTGTTTAGGTGCTTGCTTCAGGCCATATAAATATTTCAGCAACCTACACACCTTTCTTTCCTGACCATCTATCACAAAGCCATCTGACTGTTGCATGTAGATTTCCTCATTTAGCTCTCCATTCAGAAAAGCCGTCTTAACATCCATCTGGTGGACGAGAATACCATGGGAGGCCTCCAACGAGAGTAATACTCGAATGGTGGTCAGTCTAGCCACAGGTGAATAAGTATCAAAGAAATCTTCCTCTTCTTTCTGGTCATAGCCCTTGGCCACAAGCCTAGCCTTGTACTTTTCAATCGTACCATCGGGCCTAAGCTTCTTCTTGAACACCCACTTACATCCCAATGGTTTGCAACCATAGGGAAATTCAGTGATCTCCCATGTCCCATTAGCCATGATGGAATCCATCTCTTTACGGACCGCATCCTTCCAGTAGTCAGCTTCTGGAGAGGCATACGCTTCTGAATTAGAAGTGGGAGTATCAACAACGAGGTACACGAAGAAATCATCACCAAAGGTCTTTGCAGTCCTTTGTCTCTTGCCCCTACCAAGGGTTTCCTCGTCATGCTCCTCAGGATTTTCATCATGTGTTCGTTCATAATATTCCATAGGAATGGCAGGCTCAGGAATCTCCTCAGACTCCTATCTAGAAGTGCTTTGCATATACCTCATAGGAAAAATATCCTCAAAGAATGTAGCATCCTTAGACTCTATAATTGTACTGACCTTCTGGTCAGGTACCTTAGATTTCACTACTAGAAATCTATAGCCAACGCTGTTCTTAGCGTAGCCCAAATTAACGCAGTCCACAGTCTTGGGTCCAAGCTTACGCTTTTTGGGGATCGGCACATTGACTTTCGCCAGACAGCCCCAAGTACGCAAGTACGAGAGTGTTGTCCTTCTCTTTGCCCATTTTTCATAGGGAGTGATCTCATTATCCTTTGTCAGAACTTTATTCAGGACATGACATGCCGTCAATATAGCCTCCCCCCACCATGCCTTGGATAAACCCGATGTATCTAACATGGCGTTAACCAGATCAGTTAGAGTACGATTTTTTTGCTCGGCAACCCCGTTTCACTGGGGAGAATAGGGAGGCGTCCTCTCATGAATAATGTCGTGTTCCACACAAAAGGAATCAAACTCACTCGATAAGTACTCTCCACCACGATCTGACCAAACTCGTTTAATTTTCTTTTCAAGTTGATTCTCAACTTCTGCCTTATAGATTTTAAAGTAGTGTAGAGCCTCATCTTTAGTATTTAATAGATATACATAGCAATATGTAGTTGAATCATCTATCAATGTCATGAAGTATTTCTTTCCACCTTTAGTCAACACGCCATTCATCTCACAAAGATCAGAATGTATGAGTTCTAATGGTGCCAAGTGTCTCTTCTCCACAGCCTTGTGAGGCAGGCGAGGTTGCTTAGCTTGCACACATGAAAGGCACTTATAACCTTTGGCTAAAGTGAAACCCGGGATTAAATCCAACTTAGCTAGGCGCGTCATAACACCGAAACTTATGTGACAAAGACGTGATTGCCAAACTTCTGATTCATTAACACTCAAATGAATATGGTTCACGACTTTATTACAGAAATCTGCGAGGGAAAGGCGGAACATCCCTCCGCTCTCATAACCTTTTCCAACAAACAATCCATACTTAGTAAAAACTAATTTATTAGACTCGAATACCAACTTAAACCCTTCTCTACATAGAAGGGAGCCACTAACGAGGTTCTTCTTGATGGCGGGGACATGATGCACGTTCTTCAGCTGCACGATCCTTCCCGAAGTAAACTTCAGATCGACCGTGCCAACACCATGAACAGAAGCACTAGCGCCATTCCCCATCAATACGGACCTGTGGCCTGTGACCTGGTAAGAAGAGAACAATGAAATGTCAGCACACACATGAACACCTGCACCTGTATCTACCCACCAATCGGTAGGCTGAAACACTTAAAAACAATAAATAAATTACCGTACCCAGATGTACCATTCTCATTGTTGCCCACAATCATGTTGGCGGACTTGGAGTCCTGTCCTGACTTCTTAAACTTGTTTGGGCACTTGTTGGCCCAATGTTCAACCTAACCACAAGTAAAGCAGCCCTCAGCCTTCTTATTCTTCTTGAAGGTCTTCTTACCCTTCTTCTTGAAGTTGGTATTCTGTTGGACACCATTCTTTCCCTTGAACTTGTGGGAGTTGAAGTTCCTCTGGTTCACCATGTTGGCAACAAAAGTCCCTTCAGCCCCTTTTCCGTGCGAGTCCTTTGCCCTCGAATTCTGCTCAACACTCAGATGGCCAATGACATCCTCCACAGAGAATTCACGCCTCCGATGTTTCAGAGTGGTGGCAAAGTTCCTCCAGGAATTAGGGAGCTTAGTGATTATGCAACCCGCGACAAACTTGCCCGGTAACTCGCACTTCAGAAGCTCAAGCTCCTTAACAATGCATATTATCTCATGAGCCTGCTCCAGTATAGGACGGTTCTCAACCATCTTGTAATCATGGAACTGGTCTATAATATACATCTTGCTCCCTGCATCGGCGGCCCCGAACTTAGATTCGAACGCCTCCCACAAGTCCTTGGCGACATGCACATGTAAATATGCGTCGACCAATTTATCTCCAATCACGCTAAGAACTACTCCGAGAAACACAGTGGTTGCCTCCCTAAATGCCTTCTCCTGTTCAGGAGCAATCGTTCCCGTGGACACATCGGTGACCCAGAACACGTTCATAGCCGTGAGCCATAAAGTGGTCTTTGTCTGCCAACACTTAAAATACGTACTGGCAAACTTATCCGGTTTCAGTGCTGCAGCAAAGCCACTTGTCGAAAAATTCCTACACATAATAGGTTTTTGGATTGCTAAGTAAATAGGCAATTTTTTGATTAATTTAATCCATGAGTAGATAACTAGCATGGCATTGACACAACTACACGCATACTGATATTCAGTCAAGCAAGCACATACTACGCTAATTGCAGAAAGATCTGCGTATAACGCTAGCATGGGTAAAACAGGAAACAGTAGGAGCGGGATAAACGAGTTATACCCTCTAGTAGGCCATGCAGAGGCCGTGGCGGTGGTGGCGGCAACAGCGTCCTCGGCGGCCTTCTTGTCAGCTTCAAGCTTCTCGGCAGCGAGACGGTCGGTTTCGGACTGCGACATGGTGATGATGAAGATGCGCGGACGTAGAGGAAGTAGACAAACAACAAGCAGTCGCGTAGTCGCTTCCCAAAAACCTATTCGCCTCTCTCCCTTACAGGAACCGGAGAGACGGGGTTTCGGAGACCTGCTCTCCCATCGACCGCGTATGCAGTGAACAAGATGGAGTCACCTGCGGCAGTAGCAGCAAAGGAACGATGGTGGGCGGTTCGCGTGGAGCAGATGTGATCTGATCTTGGCGGCTAGGGTTAGGAGACACCGCACACTTATATAGGCGCAACCGCATGGAGAGACGTGGGCTCGACCCACGTCCGAGTCCGTGACAGCCCACGATCCAACGTCTTAGATCGTGGCCCAGCTGTTAGAACCTCTCCGTTAATGGCTGGCAAAAATAAGCGCGTAGGTGTGAGCTCGGCTCGGCTCATTCCCGCAACCCGCAGCGCGACGAGGCAAGGTGAGGCGAGGCGAGGAGGGTGGCGGAGGAGTAGCGCGCGAGGGCCTCTTCTCTTCTCAAGCTCCAATAGCATGTAGAAGAGCCACCCTTATAAGGAGGTCCAACTCCTCTTCCACTTCCGGGGTGGGACTAAACTTCCCACCTCCACCTAGTGCGAATAACCCACATGGGCCCTTAGAGATTTTTTAGAAATTGCTATATGGGCTTAAGGCCCATCTCAAATTTCAGCAATCCCCCACCAGATCTCGAGGGCCCATTGTGTCCTCTGTTCCAATTATTATTTCGATATACTAGTGTTTCAGCGAAGACCTATTAAGCTTCAGCTTCACCTAGAGCAAGTAGCTACACTCCTTCACAACTGAACAATGGACTATGCCTTGAATTGTCAGTTTGGCATAAAGAAGTTTCACCACATGTCTTACTAGTACTAGGCTGCTGAAGGCTGACCCCTCGGGTGGAGCATATAAGTCACACTCCTGGTCTATTCCTGAGCTTACTAGAGATCACCCCAATCTCATAGACTGTGACCAGCAGTCAGGCTCATATAGGTGTGTTCCTCCAAAGATTGCTCTGTAGGATAGCATCTTGCTTACATAAGCCTCAGAAAACATTAAGACAATAGTCACCCTTCCATACAGTATTGAGAGTATTGCATCTCCAACGGAGTGGGTTAGTATAGGTACTCCCCTCAGTTCTCCACTGGCTTGTTTTCCTAGGTCCTACTTCATGGGATCTCCGATCACATAGGTTGGGTTACCACCATGGCAACTCATGTGGGTCTCATACCCATCTCCCTCGATGCACTATCTATAACAACACGTGATAGCCCTTTTGTAAAGGGATGTGCCAGATTCTTAGCCGTATGGACATACTCCAACGCTATCACTCCAGAGTTTCTTAATTTTATGACAGCTTTTAATCTCATACTTATGTGTTTGTTGGACTTCATATTGTCCTTTGAACTCTTCACCTTGGTGATGATAGTCTGATTGTCACAGTTCATAAGGATAGCCGGAACCGGTTTATCAACCAATGACAAGTCCATCAAAAGATTTCGAAGCCATCCTGCTTCGACACCATATGTGTCTAATGTTGTTAATTCTGCTTCCATTGTCGATCTCGTTAAGATCGTTTCCTTGCAAGACTTCCAGGAAACAGCGCCACCTCCAAGAGTAAGCATACAACCAGTTGTGGCCTTCATCTCATCAGCATCAGAGATCCAATTCGCATCATTATACCCTTCAAGTACCGACGGGTATCCGGTATAGTGAAGTCCGTAGTTCATAGTACCTTTCAGATAGCGCATAACTCTCTCAATAGCATGCCAATGTACATCACCGGATTGGAAACAAACTGGCTCAGTTTGCTCGCCGCAAACGCGATGTCAGGCCTTGTTGCGCTTTCTAGGTACATGAGTGAACCAATGATTTGAGAGTATCTCAGTTGATCCTTAGCTGTGCCTTCGAACTTTCGGACCAACACACTAGGATCATATGGTGTTTGAGATGGTTTGCAGCCCAAATATCCAAAACGACTCAACACCTTCTCAACATAATGGGATTGCAGAAGTGTGATCCCACCCTCATTATCTCTTAGTAGCTTGATGTTCAAGATAACATCAGCCACACCAAGGTCCTTCGTCTCAAAGTTCTACGACAGAAACGACATAACCTCCTCAATGACTTTGAGGTTGGTTCCGAATATCAGTATGTTATCAACATACAAGAACAATATGACTCCTTCGCCCCCACCATGGCGCTAGTATACACAATTGTCAGCTTCATTAACAACGAAGCCAACAGATATCAGAGTTGTATTAAACTTATCATGCCATTGCTTAGGTGCTTGCTTCAGGACATATAAAGATTTCAGCAACCTACACATCTTTCTTTCCTGACCATCTATCACAAAGCCATCTGACTGTTGCATGTAGATTTCCTCGTTTAGCTCTCCATTCAGAAAAGCCATCTTAACATCCATCTGGTGGACGAGAAGACCGTGCGAGGCCGCCAACAAGAGTAATACTCGAATGGTGGTCAGTCTAGCCACAGGTGAATAAGTATCGAAGAAATCTTCCTCTTCTTTCTAGTCATAGCCCTTGGCCACAAGCCTAGCCTTGTACTTTTCAATCGTACCATCGGGCCTAAGCTTCTTCTTGAACACCCACTTACATCCCAATGGTGTGCAACCATAGGGAAATTCAGTGATCTCCCATGTCCCGTTAGCCATGATGGAATCCATCTCTCTACGGACCGCATCCTTCTAGTAATCAGCTTCTGGAGAGGCATACGCTTCTGAATTAGAAGTGGGAGTATCATCCACGAGGTACACGAAGAAATCATCACCAAAGGTCTTTGCAGTCCTTTGTCTCTTGCCCCTACCAAGGGTTTCCTCGTCATCCTCCTCAGGATTTTCATCATGTGTTCGTTCATAATATTCCATAGGAATGGCAGGCTCAGGAGTCTCCTCAGACTCCTGTCTAGAAGTGCTTTGCATATCTCTCATAGGAAAGATATCCTCAAAGAATGTAGCATCCTTAGACTCCATAATTGTACCGACCTTCTGGTCAGGTACCTTAGATTTCACTACTAGAAACCTATAGCCAACGTTGTTCTTAGCGTAGCCCAAATTAACACAGTCCACAGTCTTGGGTCCAAGCTTACGCTTTTTGGGGATCGGCACATTGACTTTCGCCAAACAGCCCCAAGTACGCAAGTACGAGAGTGTTGTCCTTCTCTTTGCCCATTTTTCATAGGGAGTGATCTCATTATCCTTTGTCGAAACTTTATTCAGGACATGACATGTCGTCAATATAGCCTCCCCCACCATGCCTTGGATAAACCCGATGTATCTAACATGGCGTTAACCAGATCAGTTAGAGTATGATTTTTCTGCTCGGCAACCCTGTTTCACTAGGGAGAATAGGGAGGCGTCCTCTCATGAATAATGTCGTGTTCCGCACAAAAGGAATCAAACTCACTCGAGAAGTACTCTCCACCATGATCTGACCGGACTCGTTTTATTTTATTTTCAAGTTGATTCTCAACTTCTGCCTTATAGATTTTAAAGTAGTGTAGAGCCTGTCGTGGTACTAAGACTGACAGTAGAAAGGGGGGTAGGTATGGAGAGGCAAGATCTTAGCTATTATGAAGGTGTACACACGAGGTTTACGAGTTCCGCCCCTTCTCGGTGGAAGTAACAGCCCTACGTCTCGGTGCCCGGAGGCGGTCGATTGAATTATGTGTGTGATGTTTACAGAGGGTGCGAACCCTTGTCCCAGAGGAGGGGGCGGCTTATATAGAGTGCGCCAGGACCCTAGCCGTCCTCCATTACAAGGGGCTTAATGTACATAAAGTAAGGGGCATTACTGGTAACGCCAGTCTTAAGTACTCTTAATGCTCATAAAGACTAGGGAGTGAACATCCGGTCATTGCGTGATCTCCCGACTCCTGGTCTTCGATATAGTCGAGTGACTTCCCATATGGTCGAGAGATGGTAGGGGAGGACCATCGAGTGATGTGTCGTCGAGTGGATTGCACTCGACGCACTCGATCGGCACTCTCCTGTTGACTCTTGGTCTTTCTATCTTCCGAGGTAGTGACCTTGGGTAGGACGTATAGGTCAGGCCTATGACCATACCCCAGGTCTGTATCCTCATCAGTAGCCCCCGAATGGATTAAGGTGCGAGTGGAAAGTAGGTTGAAGTTGAACCTGCTTCGAGCTTCGGGCCTTCACGAGTGTTTTCTGCAAGTCTGAACGCCTGCGTCGGTACTTTGGTGTCGACTCAGTCGCCTTGATCCATTCAGTGAGCTATCGAATGAACTGGTGACCTCATGTGTCGAGTGCTGTGTTGGTGCGCGGGATCTTGGGCGCGATTGTCTGCAGTGTATCCCGGATTTTGCGGGATATGAAATTTTGGGGAAGCGCGCGGGACGGGGAGTGCCGAAGCGGGCGGAGCGAATAAATAGTGATGCCTAAATTTCTGTGCCGCCTTTTTCGCCAATACGCTGCGCGCGACTGTTGCGGGATTTGACGGGATCGTCTGGTCCCATGCGTCAGTCACTCGGAAACAACCCCTTATAAGGTGACGGGATCGAGGTGTCTGCACTATGCACACCTTCTCTTCCTTCTTCTTTCTGCGCTTCTCCGTCGCGCCCTGCTCTTTCATTCCGACGCTGCCGCCCCGTCGCCATGGTGAAGGACAAGATGGCGGCGCTAGAACGCGCACAGAAGACGAAGGGGGCGGCGAATGGCGAAAAGCAGCAACGCGGATCATCGACGCGCGTGGGGCTGCCACCGGGCTGGATCCAGGGCGATTGGATCCGGTCTTCGATTCGGCATGCGGATCTGGACGAGTTAGCGGAGTCTGGGCTAATCGCCAAGGGAGCGGCAAGGCTACCGGAGGGGAGATGAGTCCCTAGCCTCGACCGGGTGAGTGCGTTCTGCTCACCACCCACGTCGACCGCGGTTTTATGCTTCCTCCACATCCTTTCTTCCGGGGGTTCCTGAACTTTTTTGGTGCTCAGCTCCACCACTTCTCTCCCAACACCATCACGTATTTAGCTGCGTTTGTATCGATGTACGAGAACTTCTTAGGGTGTCGACCACACTGGGGTCTTTTCAAACACATCTTCACCATTCGCTCCCAGTCGGTAAAAAAGGCGAAGTCGAGTGACTCGAAAACCCATGTCATCCAGATGTGTGGGGGTTTAGGTATCCAAAAGAGGAATATGAGTGCCTTTCCCGCCATGACTCTCCCTGACTCCGTTAGAGGCTGGCAGTCAACCTGGTTCTATTGCCAGGACGTCGCAGCTCCAGGTCAGTTGACTGGTCTTCCCAACTTCTCGTTTGACCGTGTTCAAACCCCTGCTCCACTGAAAGTAACCGCTGCTAAGACCATGGAGACGAGGATGCTGGTGGATAGAGTGGTCCAGCTCATCAATGATGGCGTTACTAGCCTGGACCTGCTGGAAGCGTTCCTCAGTCGGCGCATCTAGCCTCTCCAGGTCCGTGATCACCCGATGTGGTTGTATTCCGGACCGGACGACACCGCTCGGGTCCATCCAGAAGAAGTGCCGTCCGAAACTGTAGCCTTGTGGCCGAGGAGCATCACAGGCAACCAGGACAACCCTAGAGGATCCAGGCGAGTCGTCCCCTTCAGCGACGGGAACCCGCCCGACAAGGTATACTTTTTGTTCCGATTGCTTCCCGCTCACGCTCCGACTGTACTTGATGTGACAGACTCTGACTCGACCGATTTGTTCTGCAGGTATTCACTAAGATGCATTTGATGCCCAACGGTGAACAAGCTTTGGAGCAGGACCAGGAGGGAGGAGACAGTGCGGAGGAGAGTGGTGAGTGGGAGTCTCCGGGAGAAGAGGAGGAGGAGGAGAGCGAGGAGGAGGACGAGGAGGAAGAAGTTGACTCGCCGCCGCGCTCCGAATGCCGATCCAAACAGCAGCATGACCCATCTGGCGGGCGTGGAAAAAGCATGGTCCCGAGTGCCCATACCTAGAAGCGCACTCGGACGTCGACCCCGGAGCCGACGGATAAGGTGGCAAAGCAACCTAAAGTTGCTCCTCTCAAGGCTTGGAAGTCATTGCCATGGATCAAGATGGACGTCCCTGTTGCTTCGGGGTGAGTATCTCGCTTGTGTTTTCGTAGGTTAGCTGAATATTTACTTGTTCTGACCGACCAATTCATGTGTCTTTCTAGTCCCATCTCTGCTGCCACTGACATGGACATTGACAAGGCGCCAGGAGACGAAGAGGCCACCTCGCGAGTCGGTAAGTCCGATCGACCAAGCTTCATTAAGTTGAGTAAACCGTCAATCGGCAGAATTTCTGACATTTCTCTCTTTCTGTAGTTCCGCAAGAAGTTGTTGTGCTCCCTGACGATGAAGAAGAAGAGCCTATGCAGGAGAGGAAAAAGGAGGAGTGGGAGCACTGGCAGGAGGAGGCTTGAGGTTGAGGTTCCTCAGTCGATGCCGGCGCTCGAGGCGGTGGTCGATCGTTCTGGAGAACCTGTTCGGACCAGCGTCACGTTTGCCAGCCCGCTGACGACTGATTGTTCGGCGGACTCGACTGCACCAACACCTGCTGCTCCAGTGCAACTCCACGCCTCTGACCCAACGACTGCTTCGGCTGCTCTGCAGCCATCACTTTTTGTTGTGTATCAAACTCCAGATGACTCGCTGGGCGCCGCTAGGGAAGCTCTTCGTCAGGTGAACCTTCTCATGGAGCAGGTGAAAGTGCTGCATGAGGCTAGTTAGGTAGCTTACAATGCCAGCACCGCTCTTCAGACCAATGTTCAGGTCTGCAAAATTTCGACTGAACTTTTGAGTGTTGCCTTTATATCTTTGTATCTGATCACCCACTGGGGTGTTCCTTTGCCTAGAATTTTAGGGAAACTTCAACTCCGCTCGCCTTGAGCTGAGTCTTAGTAAACAGTTCGAACCAGTGGGGGCACGCCGAGTGCACCCACTGGTTGTAGTCCCCGAGACCACGGTCGACTGCTAGTGGTCGACTGAGGTCTAATGTTGTATCCTCACGCTAAGTAGGCCTTGCTGAGTGATAACCCACAAGTGTAGGGGATCGCAATAGCTTTCGAGGGTGAAGTACAACCCAAATTTATTGATTCGACACAAGGGGAGCCAAAGAATATTCTTGAGTATTAGCAGTTGAGTTGTCAATTCAACCACACCTGGATAACTTAGTATCTGCAGCAAAGTATTCAGTAGCAAAGTAGTATGATAATAAAGGTAACGGTGGCAAAAGTAAAGATAATAGTTTTGGGGTTTTTTGTAGTAATTGTAACAGTAGCAACGGAAAAGTAAATAATCGAAGAACAATATGTGAAAAGCTCGTAGTCAATGGATCAGTGATGGATAATTATGCCGGATGTGATTCCTCATGCAATAGTTATAACATAGGGTGATATAGAACTAGCTCCAATTCATCAATGTAATGTAGGCATGTATTCCGTAAATAGTCATACATGCTTATGGAAAAGAACTTGTATGACGTCTTTTGTCCTACCCTCCCGTGGCAGCGGGGTCCTAGCGGAAACTAAGGGATATTAGGGCCTCCTTTTAATAGAGAACCGGACCAAAGCATTAACACATAGTTAATACATGAACTCCTCAAACTACGGTCATCACCGAGAGGTATCCCGATTATTGTCACTTCGGGGTTGTCGGATCATAACACATAATAGGTGACTATAGACTTGCAAGATAGGATCAAGAACACACATATATTCATGAAAACATAATAGGTTCAGATCTGAAATCATGGCACTCGGGCCCTAGTGACAAGCATTAAGCATAGCAAAGTCATAGCAACATCAATCTCAGAACATAGTGGATACTAGGGATCAAACCCTAACAAAACTAACTTGATTACATGGTAAATCTCATCCAACCCATCACCGTCCAGCAAGCCTACGATGGAATTACTCACGCACGGCGGTGAGCATCATGAAATTGGTGATGGAGGATGGTTGATGATGACGACGGCGACGAATCCCCCTCTCCGGAGCCCCGAACGGACTCCAGATCAGCCCTCCCGAGAGAGATTAGGGCTTGGCGGCGGCTTCGTGTCGTAAAACGCGATGAAACTTTCTCTCTGATTTTTTTCTCCCGAGACGGAATATATGGAGTTGGAGTTGAGGTCGGAGGAGGTCCAGGGGGCCCACGAGATAGGAGGCCGCGCCCTAGGGGGGGCGCCCCCTGTCTCGTGGACAGGCTGTGGGCCCCCTGGCATTAATTCTTTCGCCAAAAATTCTTATTAATTCCAAAAAGTGCCTCAGTGGATTTCCAGGACATTCCGAGAACTTTTCTTTTCTACACATAAAACAACATCATGGCAGTTTTGCTGAAAACAGCGTCAGTCCGGGTTAGTTTCATTCAAATCATGCAAGTTAGAGTCCAAAACAAGGGCAAAAGTGTTTGGAAAAGTAGATACGTTGGAGACGTATCAACTCCCCCAAGCTTAAACCTTTGCTTGTCCTCAAGCAATTCAGTTGATAAACTAGAAGTGATAAAGAAAAACTTTTACAAACTCCTTTTGCTCTTGTTGTTGTAAACATGAAAAGCCAGCATTCAAGTTTCAGCAAATATTATGAACTAACCATACTCACGATAATACTTAGCTCTCACAATCACTCATATGAATAGCATAATCAGCTAGCGAGCCATAATAATAAAACTCGGATGACAACGCTTTCTCAAAATAATTATAACATGATATAACAAAATGGTATCTCGCTAGACCTTTCTGAGACCACAAAACATAAATGCAGAGCACCTTTAAAGATCAAGGACTGACTAAACATTGTAATTCATGGTAAAAGAGATCCAGTCAAGTCATACCCAATATAAACGAATAATAATGAATGCAAATGACAGTGTGCTCTCCAACGGGTGCTTTTAATAAGAAGGGTGACGACTCAACATAAAAGTAAATAGATAGGCCCTTCGCAGAGGGAAGCAGGGATTTGTAGAGGTGCCAGAGCTCGATTTTAAAATAGAGATTGAATAACATTTTGAGCGGCATACTTTCACTGTCAACGCAACAACTATGAGATGGCTGTATCTTCCATACTACATGCATTATAGGCAGTTCCCAAACAGAATGGTAAAGGTTTATACTCCCCCAACCACCAACAAGCATCAATCCATGGCTTGCTTGAAACAACGTGTGCCTCCAACATACAACAGCCCTGGGGGAGTTTTGTTTAATTATTTTGATTTGCTTTGATCTTTTTGGATCATGGGACTGGGCATCCCGGTTACCGGCCCTTTCTCGTGAATGAGGAGCGGAGTCCACTCCTCTTGAGAATAACCCACCTAGCATGGAAGATATAGGCAGCCCTAGTTGTAACATGAGCTGCTCGAGCATACAAAACAAAATTCCATTTGAAGGTTTTGAGTTTGGCACATACAAATTTACTTGGAACGGCAGGTAGATACCGCATATAGGTAGGTATAGTGGAATCATATGGAAAAACTTTGGGGTTTAAGGAGTTTGGATGCACAAGCAGTATTCCCGCTTAGTACAGGTGAAGGCTAGCAAAAGACTGGGAAGCGACCAACTGAGAGAGCGACAACAGTCGTAAACATGCATTAAAATTAATTCACACCGAGTACAAGCATGAGTAGAATATAATCCACCATGAACATAAATATCGTGAAGGCTATGCTGATTTTATTCAACTACATGCGTGAACATGTGCCAAGTCGAGTCACTCAATTCATTCAAAGGAGGATACCATCCCATCATACCACATCATAATCATTCTAATAGCATGTTGGCACGCAAGGTAAACCATTATAACTCATAGCTAATCAAGCATGGCACAAGTAACTATAATCTCTAAATGTCATTGCAAATATGTTTACTTCATAATAGCTGACTCAGGAACGATGAACTCATCATAATCACAAAAACAAGAGAGGTCGAGTTCATACCAGCTTTTCTCATCCCAATAAGTCCATCATATATCGTCATTATTGCCTTTCACTTGCACGACCGAACGATGTGTATAATAATAAGAGTGCACGTGCATTGGACTAAGCTAGAATCTGCAAGCATTCAACTCAAGAGAGAAGACAAGTAATATGGGCTCTAAATTAAATAAACAATCATGCATATAAGAGCCACTAAGCATTTTCATATGGTCTTCTCGACCCCCAAAGGAAAGAAAATAAAATAAAACTATTTACACGGGAAAGCTCCCAACAAGTAAAAGAAGAACGAGAAATCTTTTTGGGTTTTCACTTTAATTCTACTACAAGCAAGGAAATTAAACTAACTAATTTTTTGGTTTTTCTCAAGGTTTATCAAACACACAAGAAGAAAACTAGAAAAAGAAATTTAAACTAACATGGATAATACAATGAAAGAGTATGAGCACCGACGACTAGTGTGTGAACATGAATGTAAAGTCGGTGAGAAATACGTACTCCCCCAAGCTTAGGCTTTTGGCCTAAGTTGGTCTAGTACCAAGGACCGCCGCTACTCTCCTCGGTGTACTGGGAGGTGTAATTAGGATACCACTGGCTGGTCATCTCCGGATCCCACTGGACAGATGATGCACGATAAGGGTCCAGCTCAGGTTCCGGTTCAGGTTCAGGTTCTGGAGTAAAAGCTTGGGCTCGATGGTTGTTCACCGCTTCCGGTGTGACAAGAATTTTTTTTGCAAGCAAATCAAACAACAGAGGCACAGACAAAATAATAATCTCAAAAGGTTTTTTATTGAATCTAAGTTTATACAAAAGCATCTTTTCTTTGTTGTCAACAATAAATTTGTGTGCTACCATGCTCTTGTAATCTAAAATGTGAGGAGGCAATTTCGTCTCCTCTTCCTCATGGTGCCTAATGGGTATCTGAAAATGTCTAGCAAGACGTGCAACATAGATACCTCCAAATATGGGACCTTTTGTACGGTTCAGGGCTAGTCGTTTAGCAACGACGGCACCCATATTAAAAGTATTGTCCCCAAGCAAAGCATGTTGAATAATGATAATATCAGGAACGCTCAAATTCCCACTATTTCCACGACCAATCAAGCATCTGCTAGCAAATATAGCAAAATAGCGTAAAATAGGAAAGTGTATGCTAGAGACCTTCGCCTCGGAGCCCTTCTTTGGCTCCTCTACAGCTATAGTATTAACAAAGCCACCCACATCTTCACGATGGGGTTCATATAATTCTCCCTCATAAGCTATCCTACATACCACGCAAAAATGACGTAAAGACATTTCTTTGAATTCATAATATAAATGAAATGATACTGCAGGCGGTGATTTCTTAGGATAATAATAAAAGTTTTGCACGAAAGTATTGGTAAGTAAGAGATACTAATTGATTCGGTCGTTGATGAAACCGGTGAGGCCTGCAGTCTCGATTAAAGCATAAAAGTCTTCATGGATTCCAGCTTCTTTCAAGAAATCCTCGCATGGCCATTCACACTACCGTACTTCCGCTAAGCGAGGAAGATTATACTTGGCTTTTTCCTTCTCTTTAGCTTGTTTTTCCTTAGAGCTTTGGCTAGAAGAGCCTTTAAAGAGCCTCCTTAACATTTTCTGAAAATTTCTGAAATTTTAGTAACTTCAAAATAGAAGTGGATAAAACTAAACAAGATTGATAGCAAATACTCCTACAAGTGCCTAGAGCCTATATCATGCATTGGAATTGCTTGGGACCTCAAAAATTTAACATGCAAGCTCAAGAACATGGTCACCTAAGCAGAAATTTTTTACAATGAATAAAGCACTAGAACAAAAACTAATTGGACCAATGGAGGAGTCACATCAAGCAACAATCTCCCAAAGCAGTTTTGTGAATGGAGCTTTGAGCTAGGAGATCGAAAATCGCAGCAAAATGAGCTAGAACTCGTGCTTGAGCTAGATGGGGATTTTTTGGGTAGAAGATGAAGTGTGTGGGTGCTGGCATAAGTGGAGGGGAGCCACCAGGGGCCCACAAGACAGGGGGGCGCGCCCTATAGGGGGGGCGCCCTCCTCTCTCGTGGCATGGTGCTTGCCCCTCCTGCAGTGTTTTCAGTGCCTAAAATCCTCAAATATTCCAGAAAAAATCATACTAAATTTGCAGGGCATTTGGAGAACTTTTATTTTCGGACTATTTTTTAATGCACGATAATTCAGAAAACAGACGGATAATACTATTTTTGCTTTATTTAATCTAAATAACAGAAAGTAAAAAGAGGGTACAGAAGGTTGTGCCTTCTAGTTTCATCCATCTCGTGATCATCAAAATGAACCCGCTAACAAGGTTGATCAAGTCTTGTTAACAAACTCATTCCGAATAACATGGAACCGGAGAAATTTTGAATAACACTAAGTTACCTCAACGGGGATATGAAAATCCCCAACAATAAGAATATCATACTTTTTCTTGACAGTAGGGAGAGGAAATTCAAAACCTCCAAAAATGATAGTTGGAACTTTTTCAATAGAATTGATGCTATGAACTTGAGATTGTTTCCTCGGAAAGTGTACCGTATGCTCATTGCCATTAACATGAAAAGTGACATTGCCTTTGTTGCAATCAATAACAGCCCCTGCAGTATTAAGAAAAGGTCTACCAAGGATAATAGACATACTATCGTCCTCGGGAATATCAAGAATAACAAAGTCCGTTAAGATAGTGACATTTGCAACCACAACAGGCACATCCTCACAAATACCGACAGGTATAGCAGTTGATTTATCAGCCATTTGCAAAGATATTTCAGTAGGTGTCAACTTATTCAATTCAAGTCTACGATATAAAGAGAGAGGCATAACACTAACACCGGCTCCGAGATCACATAAAGCAGTTCTGACATAATTTCTTTTAATGGAGCATGGTATAGTTGGAACACCCGGATCTCCAAGTTTCTTTGGTATTCCACCCTTAAAAGTGTAATTAGCAAGAATGGTGGAAATTTTAGCTTCCGGTATCTTTCTTTTATTTGTAATGATAACCTTCATATACTTAGCATAAGGATTTGCTTTAAGCATATCAGTTAAGCGCATACGTAAGAAAATAGGTCTAATCATTTCAGCAAAGCGCTCAAAATCCTGTTCATCCTTTGACTTGGATGGTTTAGGAAGGAAGGGCATGGGTTTTTGAACCCATGGTTCTCTTTCTTTCCCATGCTTCCTAGCAACAAAATCTCTCTTATCATAATGTTGATTCTTCGATTCTGGGTTATCAATATCAACAGCAGGTTCAATCTCTACATCATTATCTTTGCTAGGTTGAGCATCAACATGAACATTATCATTAACATTATCACTAGGTTCATGTTCATCACCTGATTGTGTTTCGGCATCAAAGATAGAAATATCATTGGGATTCTCAGGTGTGTCTACAGTAGGTTCACTAGAAGCATGCAAGGTTCTATTGTCTTTCTTTTTCTTCTTCTTAGAAGAACTAGGTGCCTCTAAATTATTTCTTTGAGAATCTTGCTCAATTCTCTTAGGGTGGTTGCCTTCAGGATACAAAGGTTCCTAAGTCGTTCTACCAGTTCTAGTAGCCACTCTAACAGCAAAGTCATTTTTATTATTCAATTCATCAAGCAATTCATTTTGAGCTTTGAGTACTTGCTCAGCTTGAGTAGCAACCATAGAAGCATATTTGCTCACGCGGTGAAGTTCATCTTTAACTCTAGCCAGATTATCACCTACGCGTCCTATCTCGAAAGCATTATTCTTTAACTCTCTACCAACATAAGCATTAAAACTTTCTTGTCTAGCCATAAATTCATCAAATTCATCTAAGCATGGGCTATGAAATTTAGTAGAGGGTATTTCAACTTTATCTACCTGTGTAGGGTTATCAAGACAATGTGGTCCTTCAGGCGGTAAATTGAGACCATGTATTTCTTCAATAGGTGGTAAATTCTTAACATCTTCAGCTTTAATACCTTTTTATTTCATTGATTTCTTTGCCTCTTTTATATCTTCAGGACTGAGAAATAAAACACCTCTCTTCTTCGTAGTGGGTTCAGGAATAGGCTCAGGAGTTGGCTCAATTGGTTCAGGAATTACTTCAGGAACTGGCTCAGGAAGAGTCCAATTATTTTCATTAGTCAACATATTATTCAATAATATTTCAGCTTCGTCGATTGTTCTTTCCCTGAAAACACAACAAGCACAACTATCCAAGTAGTCCTTGGAAGCATCGTTAGTCCATTATAAAAGATATCAAGTATTTCATTTTTCTTAAGAGGATGATCAGTCAAAGCATTAAGTAACCGGAGAAGCCTCCCCCAAGCTTGTGGGAGACTCTCTTCTTTGATTTGCACAAAATTATATATTTCCCGCAAGGCAGCTTGTTTCTTATGAGCAGGGAAATATTTAGCAGAGAAGTAATAAATCATATCCTGGGGACTACGCACACAACCAGGAGCAAGAGAATTATACCAAGTCTTAGCATCACCCTTTAATGAGAACGGAAATATCTTAAGGATATATAAATAGCGAGACTTCTCATCATGAGTAAATAGGGTGGCTATATCATTCAACTTGGTAAGATGTGCCACAACAGTTTCAGATTCAAGGCCATAAAAAGGATCAGATTCAACTAAAGTAATAATATCAGGATCAACAGAGAATTCATAATCCTTATCAGTAACACAGATAGGTGAAGTAGCAAAAGCAGGATCGGGTTTCATTCTAGCATTAAGAGACTGCTGCTTCCATTTAGCTAATAATTTCTTAAGATCATTTCTATCATTGCAAGCAAGAATTTCCATAGCAGCTGCTTCATTCATAACATAACCCTTAGGAACAACAGGTAATACATAATCATTGGGGGAACGTTCATCATCACTATCATCAATAATAGGTTCTTCAATATTTTCATTCCCCATAACTCTAGCAAGTTGTTCATCTAGAAATTCACCTAATGGCAAAGTAGTATCACGCACAGAAGTAGTTTCATCATGCATAGCAGAAGTGGCATCATCAATAACATGCGACATATCAGAATTCATAGCAGTAGCAGGTTTAGGTGTCGCAAGCCTACTAATAATGGAAGGAGAATCTAGTGCAGAGCTAGATGGCAGTTCCTTACCTCCCCTCGTAGTTGAGGGGAAAATCTTGGTCTTAGCGTCTTTCAAGTTCTTCATAGTGATCAAAAGATATAAATCCCAAGTGACTCAGAGAATAGAGCTATGCTCCCCGGCAACGGCGCTAGAAATTAGTCTTGATAACCCACAAGTGTAGGGGACCGCAACAACTTTCGAGGGTGAAGTACAACCCAAATTTATTGATTCGACACAAGGGGAGCCAAAGAATATTCTTGAGTATTAGCAGTTGAGTTGTCAATTCAACCACACCTGGATAACTTTGTATCTGCAGCAAAGTATTCAGTAGCAAAGTAGTATGATAATAAAGGTAACGGTGGCAAAAGTAAAGATAATAGTTTTTGGTTTTTTTGGTAGTAATTGTAACAGTAGCAACGGAAAAGTAAATAAGCGAAGAACAATATGTGAAAAGCTCGTAGGCAATGGATAAGTGATGGATAATTATGCCGGATGCGATACCTCATGCAATAGTTATAACATAGGGTGATATAGAACTAGCTCCAATTCATCAATGTATTGTAGGCATGTATTCTGTAAATAGTCATACATGCTTATGGAAAAGAACTTGTATGACATCTTTTGTCCTACCCTCCCGTGGCAGCGGGGTCCTAGCGGAAACTAAGGGATATTAAGGCCTCCTTTTAATAGAGAACCGGACCAAAGCATTAACACATAGTGAATACATGAACTCCTCAAACTACGGTCATCACCGAGAAGTATCCCGATTATTGTCACTTCGGGGTTGTCGGATCATAACACATAATAGGTGACTATAGACTTGCAAGATAGGATCAAGAACACACATATATTCATGAAAACATAATAGGTTCAGATCTGAAATCATGGCACTCAGGCCCTAGTGACAAGCATTAAGCATAGCAAAGTCATAGCAACATCAATCTTAGAACATAGTGGATACTAGGAATCAAACCCTAACAAAACTAACTTGATTACATGGTAAATCTCATCCAACCCATCATCGTCCAGCAAGCCCATGATGGAATTACTCACGCACGGTGGTGAGCATCATGAAATTGGTGATGGACGATGGTTGATGATGACGACGGCGACGAATCCCCCTCTCCGGAGCCCCGAACAGACTCCAGATCAGCCCTCCCGGGAGAGATTAGGGCTTGGCGGTGGCTCTGTGTCGTAAAACGCGATGAATCTTTCTCTCTGATTTTTTTCTCCCCGAGACGGAATATATGGAGTTGGAGTTGAGGTCGGAGGAGGTCCAGGGGGCCCACGAGATAGGAGGCCGTGCCCCAGGGGGGTGCGCCCCCTATCTCGTGGACAGGCTATGGCCCCCCTGGCATTAATTCTTTCGCCGAAAATTCTTATTAATTCCAAAAAGTGCCTCCGTGGATTTCTAGGACATTCCGAGAACTTCTCTTTTCTACACATAAAACAACATCATGGTAGTTCTGCTAAAAATAGCGTCAGTCCGGGTTAGTTTCATTCAAATCATGCAAGTTAGAGTCCAAAACAAGGGCAAAACTATTTGGAAAAGTAGATACGTTGGAGACGTATCATTGAGTATTAATCTGATCCAGTGGGGGCACGCTAAGTGCACCCACTGGGTGTAGTCCCCGAGACTACTGTTGAATATTTGATTCGGCAGTTGTCTTACAGTAATTCTTCTCCGTCACTGTCTCTTATTTCTGTCGACTGACATGTCTGTCTTTCTGGTTGCAGAGGTCTTGTGATCTTGGATCTCGGCTCACCGAGTTAAAGAAGAAGCATATCAATGTTGAACTGGACCTTGAACTCGCGAAGAAGAATCTCTAGACCGCTCAAGAAGAAACGGCCATCATGGGAGGTAAACACTTGACCGTTTTGTCTGCTTTGTAGCTCCCACTTTGCACTGGTTTTTTCTTTCAGTATCTTTGAGCTGAGTGACTTCACACAAACAGATGTGCGTAGTGAAAATCGCCAACTTCAGTCCCGTCTGAAGAGTGTTGTTTCTTTAGAGAGGATGAAGGAGGCTTTGGAGCAGAAGGATCTGGATCTGGCAGCTGCTCAGAAGGAAGCACATGAGAAGACGAAGCTTGCGGACCAGAAGCTGGCTTCAGTCGGCAAATTGGAGGAGGAGAACGCGAAGCTGAAGACTGCCATCTTGGATGCTAATCGAGAAGTCGAGCAGCTGAAGAAGGATAAGGAGAATCTGACCACTGAAGTCGGCGGCCTCAGGACCAAGACACACAAGCTAGAGTCCTATCTGGAGCAACTCGCCTCGAAACTTGTTCTGAAGCTTGAAGGTAGGGGTGGGCACTTTTGAACCGAAAACCGGAAAACCGAACCGAACCGAACCAAATTAACCAATTTATCTATTTATTCGATGATTCGATTTTTTGTTAGGTGGGAAATTTTAAGGTTGTTTGGTGTTTGGTTTTTGTTCGGTTTCCAGTGCCCAAAAACCGAACACACCGAAAAAACCAATATGTACGATACCCCATGCAATACCTTGTTTTCGAAAGTTCAGCGGGGGCGCGTCCTCTGGCAAATACTTGTTGGTTGTGGCATACGTCAAGCCACCCACTAGATGAGTTTCTAATCTCACAATCTAACTAGTACTCCTATGTAATGTCATACTAGCATGGCTAACTGAATCTGTTTAGATTATTTTACTATTGTTTGCATGCAACATAGTCAATGGCCGTATTCTTCTAGGAAGTACTTATTAAGATTTATATCCATGCAATATCGTGTAGGAGTATGTATGCATGCCCGGCGCTTGCTTATGGAAGTAACTAGCAATTAATGTATCAATTAGTGCATGAGTTGCTTAGTTTACACGCATCACACATATTCGTTCGTACATAATACATGTAACGCCCCATGTGATTTTACACTTAGTTATGTTCACTAGTTTGCTTGACCGAATAAAGCACTGACTGATGTTAAGGTTGCTAGCTCTTGTGATATATACTGATGAGTGCATGTATTTTGGTTTTGCGGTTAGCTGAATAAACCGAACCAATATATTATGGTTAATATGGTTCAGTTTCTAAATATTGTGTGATTAATTCGGTTTCCATTTCTTCAAAACCGCAATTATAAAACACTGAATAGACCGAACCGTATTAACCATATAAACCGAATGCCCAGCCCTACTTGAAGGTATGATCATTCGACTGCAGCTAACTTGTCGCCGACTAAACTTTGTTGTCATGTCGTCGACTCATCGTTTTTCGCAATGGGACAGAACTGTGTCAGGACTTTGAAGCTGAAACTGGGCGGGTCGAGACGGGTCTCGACCCCATCAATTCTCCTGTGAAAGATGACGTTGCAATGAATCTGCTGCGATTGGAGTCGCGCTTGGATGGTGCAGTTGCTTATCTGGCCCGACTGAAGGTGGCGATGACTCAAGTGGATGCTGAACTCTGGCCTCAGGCGGAGCTGTCTCGAGACCTTGAGTCCTTGATGACTCGACTAAATCAGATTCCAGCCCGAGTGCAAGAGTGGAAGAAATATTCCGCTCGCTGTGGTGCCGATGTCGCCTTGTCGTTGGTCCAGGTGCACTGCAAGGAGGCGAAGGAAGACAAGCTGGCAGCTCTCAAAGTGGCGAATACTAAGAAGCACTCTTTCCAGGACTTCATGGACACCTTCCTCGAGGCAGCCACTCGCATTGCCGACAGCATTAACCTCGACAGCTTCTGCGTTCCGGCCAGTCCTTCTCCCGCCGAGTGATTGAAAAAACATTATGCTTCACCTTTATTTGTCTCGGGATGCCGAGTGATTTTGTAACCATTAAAACTCCTTCGGGTCTGGTGCCCGAGTACTTTTAATCTGTAGTTAGGAAACTCTGGATTTATCTTGGAATATGTTGGGTTTATCTTCGAGTGAAGTATGTTCTTCACTTGGATCGGCTTCTCATTGTTTGATGCAGGTGCTGAAGAAGGATCAGCTGTCGACCCGTTGATGAGCCCTTGGCAGCATTGATCAGCTCATCAGCGAGATACTCAGCAATGGCCTTGACGCTCCTGTCATCAGCGAGGGGCCAATCATTGGGTGCATACAATCTGGTCCTTCTTCTTAACGGTGCAGCCCCCGGGTGGGGGGGGAGGTGTGGTCAACCCGCATCCTCACTCACCACTCGATATGATTTTTTAAACTTGGGCGAGCACTGGGCTGTAGCTAAGCCCCTGAGTGGGAGGGTTGCTCACCACTCGGTAGGATTTTTCAAACTTAGGCGAGCACTGGGCTGCAGCTAAGCCTCCGAGTGGGAGGGCCGCTCGCCACTCGGTAGGATTTTTCAAACTTAGGCGAGCACCGGGCTGCAGCTAAGCCCCCGAGTGGGAGGGCTGCTCACCACTCGGTAGGATTTTTTAAACTTAGGCGAGCACTGGACTGCAGCTAAGCCCCTGAGTGGGAGGATTGCTCACCACTCAGTAGGATTTTTTAAACTTAGGCGAGCACTGGGCTGCAGCTAAGCCTCTGAGTGGGAGGGTCGCTCGCCACTCGGTAGGATTTTTCAAACTTAGGCGAGCACTGGGCTGCAGCTAAGCCTCCGAGTGGAAGGGCTGCTCACCACTCGGTAGGATTTTTCAAACTTAGGCAAGCACTGGACTGCAGCTAAGCCCCCGAGTGGGAGGATTGCTCACCACTCGGTAGGATTTTTCAAACTTAGGTGAATGTTGCTCACCACAATCTTGTCCTTCTTCTTGACGGTGCAACCCCCGGGGGGATAAAGGGTCGTGACTGACCCGTACCGTTTGGGAGGACTTTTTATTACTTAGGCGGGTACTGGACCGCAGCTAAGCCTCCGAGTGAGAGGCAGACTCACCACTCGGTAGGATTTCTCAAACTTAGGGGAGTACGGGACTACAGCTAAGCCCCCAAGTGAGAGGCGGACTCACCACTCGGTAGGATTTTCATCACTTAGGCGAGTACTGGACTGCAGCTAAGCCTTCGAGTGAGAGGCAGACTCACCACTCGATAGGATTTTTATCACTTAGGCGAGTAGTGGACTGTAGCTAAGCCCCCGAGTGAGAGGGAAGACTCACCACTCGATAGGATTTTTATCACTTAGGCGAGTGCTGGACTGCAGCTAAGCCCCCGAGTGAGAGGCAGACTCACCACTCGGTAGGATTTTCATCACTTCATCCTAGGCAAAATAGATTCGCAGCTAAGGCGACACATACAAAAGAAATAAACAACAATCATTCGTAAGATTGTAAAACTATGTCATTTGATAATCAAACTAAGAGGTACTTCTTATTACATCTCATCAGTCTAAATACTTAAGAGTAAAAAGGGCGGAGCAGTTCCGCATTCCAGGCGCGTGGTTCATCTTTGTTGTGCTCGACGTTGAAGAGACGGTATGCTTCGTTGTGGAGCACCTTGGTGACGGCGAAAGGGCCTTCCCAAGCGGGGGCGAGCTTGTGTGGCTTCTGCTGGTCCACTCGGAGGACCAAGTCCCCTTCCTGGAACGCACGACCCCTTACGTTCCTGGCATGAAATCGACACAAGTGTTGTTGATAAATGGTCGACCGGATCAAGGCCATCTCTCTTTCTTCCTCCAGGAGGTCGACTGCATCTTGTCGAGCTTGCTCTTCTTCCTCTTCTGAGAAGAGTTCGACTTAGGGAGCATTGTGGAGCAAATCGCTCGACAAAACAGCCTCGGCCCTGTAGACTAAAAAGAATGGAGTCCGTCCAGTCGACCGATTGGGAGTTGTCCTCAGCCCCCAAAGCACTGATAGGAGCTCATCGACCCAAGCCCCTGCCGCGTGCTTGAGGTCACGCATCAACCGGGGCTTCAGTCCTTTGATAATCAATACATTCGCTCGCTCAGCCTGCCCATTCGACTAAGGGTGGGCAACCGAAGCGTAATCGACCCTCGTGCCTTGGGAAGCACAAAAGGCTCTGAACTCATCAGAGTCGAAGTTCGATCCGTTATCAGTGATGATGTTGTGCGGTACGCCATATCTGAATATCAACTCTCTGATGAAACTCACGGCAATACTTGCTTCAAGGTTTTTAATGGGCTTCGCTTCGATCCACTTGGTAAACTTGTCGACTGCTACCAGCACATGGGTAAATCCAATCCTGCCGGTCCTCAGAGGTCCAACCACGTCCAATCCCCAAACAAAAAAAGGCCAGACGAGTGGAATAGTCTTCAGAGCTGATGTAAGAATACATCGATAGATAAGAAGGGAAATGCATCATCTAGAAAGGCTTACTGAGGTTTAGGGACGTTTGTGTGATGGATCATACGCTTACTCACGACGACTTGGCTATTCAATAAAGTACGGAGTCAATGTGAGCCTTAGGGTCCAAAAATATTCCATTGGTGTCAGCTATTAGTGGGACATGTTGGAGTAAAACTGACAACCTTCACACTTGTCCACTATTTCCTTTGCCATCTCGTTGGCATGCGGCCAGTAAAATCCGGCTCGGTATGCTTTGGCCACAATGGTCTGAGAGGACGCATGGTGACAACAGGTCCCCGAGTGAATATCATTGAGGATCATTCGGCCTTCTTCTGGCATGATGCACTTCTGGCAGACCCCAGTTACACTTTCTCTGAACAACTGTCCTTTTATCACAGTAAAGGCTTTAGACCATCAGACGATCTGTCGAGCCTCTTCTTCATCCTCTCGGAGCTCTTTCCTAAGAATGTATGCAATGTATGGCACTGTCCAGTCGGGAGTGATGACCAAAACCTCCATGACTAAGTCGACGACGGCAGGGATTTCGACTTCAGTCGGATCTGTGGCGCGCTTGGGCTGTGGTGATTCTTCGGTGAAAGGATCTTCCTGAACTGAAGGTGAATGAATATGTTCCAAAAACACATTTCGGGGAATGGCCTCTCTCTTTGATCCTATCTTTGCCAACTCATCTGCAACTTGATTTTTCAGTCGGGGTATATGGTGAAGCTCCAAACCTTCAAACTTCTTTTCCAGCTTTCTCACAACATTACAATAACCAGTCATGGCTGGGCTCCTGACATCCCATTCCTTCATCACTTGATTAACCACCAAATCTGAGCCACCATAGACCATATGGCGACGGACGCCGCGTGAAATGGCCATACGCAACCCATATAAAAGTGCTTCATATTCGGCTTCATTATTGGAGGAATCAAAATGAATCTGGAGAACGTAACTAAGTTTGTCTCCACGGGGGGATACCAATACTACCCCAGCACCTGAACCATTTAGCATCTTGGAGCCATCAAAGAACATAGTCCAATGCTCTGAGTGGACTTGAGTCGGCAATTGCTGCTCAATCCACTCGACAAGGAAATCTGCAATTGCTTGGGACTTGATAGCTTTCTTTGCCTCGAACTTGATATCCAATGGAAGGAGTTCAATTGCCCATTTTGCCACTCGATCAGTTGCATCTATGTTATTCAGAATTTTAGATAGCGGCGCATCGCTGACGACTGTAATGGAGTGGTCAGAGAAAGAATGCGCAACCTTCTTCATGGTCATGTATATTCCATAGACAAGCTTCTGATAATGTGGGTATCATTGCTTGGATGGAGTCAAAACTTCAGAGAGATAATAGACCGGGTGTTGAACCTTGTAAGCTTTTCCTTCTTCTTCTCATTCGACCGTGAGTACTGTACTGACGACTTGTCCAGTGGCTGCAATGTAAAGCAGTAAAGGCTCTTTGCTGATTGGCGCAGCGAGCACAGGCTAGGTGGAAAGCAGGGTTTTGAGCTCTGCAAATGCTGCATCAGCTTCTTTAGTCCACTCGAACTTATCAGATTTCTTCATCAATCGGTAAAGGGGCAAGGCCTTTTCACCAAGACGAGAAATGAATCGACTCAGGGCGGCCAAACAACTGGTCAGCTTCTGAATGTCATGCACTCGCACGGGGCGTTTCATTCAGAGGATGGTATCAACTTTTTCTGGATTGGCGTTGATCCCCCGTTCGGAAATGAGAAAACCAAGTAACTTTCCTCCTGGAACTCCGAATGTGCATTTTGACGGATTAAGCTTGATATCGTACCTCCTTAGGTTGGAAAAGGTTTCTGCAAGGTCAGTCAATAGGTCGGAACCTTTGCGAGACTTGACCACAATGTCATCCATGTATGCTTCCACATTCCGACTGATTTGAGTGAGCAGGCACTTCTGAATCATTCTCATGAATGTGGCTCCGGCATTTTTCAAACCAAAAGGCATGGTGATATAGCAACAACACCTAAATGGGGTGATGAAGGCTGTTTTTATTTCATCGGGACCATACAGTCGGATCTGATGATATCCGGAATATGCATCTAAGAAAGACAAGCGCTCGCACCCCGCAGCCGAGTCAACAATCTGATCGATGCGAGGGAGAGGGAAGTGATCTTTCAGGCAGGCCCGATTGATATGCTTGAAATCAATACACATACGAAGTGAATCATCCTTCTTAGGAACCATGACTACATTGGCTAACCACTCGGAGTGGTAGATTTCACGGATGAACTCTGATGCCAACAGTCGTGCCACTTCTTTGCCAATTGCTTTCCTCTTCTACACGACGGACCACTGAAGGTGATCTTTGACGGGTTTTACCATGGAGTCAACACGCGAACGGTGCTCGGCCAGTCCCCTGGGCACACCCGGCATGTCAGAAGGTTTCCATGCAAAGATGTCCCAGTTCTCACGGAGGAAATGGACGAGCGCTTCTTCCTATTTGCTGACGAGCGTTGTTGATATATGAGTCGGTGCAGCATTGGGATCCGTTGGGTGAATATGAACTGGCTTCGTCTCATCAGTCGACTGAAATGCGGAATCTATGGTAGGCTTCTTAGCTCGAAGCAAGTCACTCAGATCTGCATTCTTCTGATATTCTTGGAATTCGACTGTTGCCATCCGTGCGTCAGCGATTTTGGAACCTTTCTGGAAACATTCCTCGGCCTTCTACCAATTGTCAGTAACTGTGATAACACCTTTGGGGCCAGGCATCTTCAGTTTGAGGTACACATAACATGGTCGAGCCATAAAACGTGCATATGCTGGCCTACCCAGAATGGCATGATAGGCACTCTGGAAATCCACGACTTCAAATGCCAACTTCTCCTTACGGTAATGCTTGGAATCACCGAAAACCACGTCAAGGGCGATCTGGCCGAGTGATTCGACTTTCTTTCCAGGGATAACACCATGAAAACTCATGTTGCTCTTGCTACTTGGACATCGGAATGCCCATCCCCTTCAAGGTTTCAGCGTAAAGGATGTTCAGACCACTACCACCGTCCATCAGTACTTTGGTCAGTCGAGTGCCCTCAACCACGGGGTCGACCACCAGTGCTTGCCTCCCAGGGGTGGCCACACGAGCAGGATGGTTAGACTGGTCGAACGTGATGGCTATCTGAGACCACCTTAGGTAGGTGGTCGTCACCGCAGGAGCGACCATATTCACTTCTCTGTTGATGACCTTCAATCGACTCTTGCTTTCAACATCAGCAAAAATCATTAGAGTGGAATTGACTTTGGGATAACCATCGTCCTCCTCTTCATCTTCATCATTGTCTGACTCCTTCTCCTTCTCATTGGGTTGTTTCTCTCAGAACTGCTGGATTAAGAGTCGACATTGTCGAGTGGTATGCTTCGGGTAAATCGGATTACCTTCCTCATCCTTCTTCGTGTGGATGTGGCATGGCAAATCCAGCACATCATTTCCTGCTTGATCCTTGACCTTCTTAGGGGGCCAGGGCCCCTTAGGGTTTCCCTTAAACTTTCCTTGATTCATTGCCGCAATCTCTCCAGGTGCCGTTGGTTCGGCCTTACGCTTCTGTTTCCGACTGGAGTTACCTCCACCAGCCTCTTGGCCGTCTGGCTTACTCTTCCCTCTATGGAGCCAATCCTCTTCTTCTCCATTAGTGTATTGGGTTGCTATCTCCATCATCCGAGTTAGAGTCATATCCCCAGTCCAACCGAATTTCAAGACCAACTCTCTGTATTTGACGCCTTCCTTGAAAGCGCACACTGCTTGATGCTCTGACACATTCTCAACGGTGTGATGCAAGGTGGTCCATCTCTGAATGAATTCCCTCAAAGTCTCATTCGGCTTATGCACACAATGCTGCAACTCGGGCAACCCTGCTGGTCGCTTGCACGTGCCCTCAAAAGTTCTTATGAACACTCGAGATAGCTCCTCCCAACTGTGTATGTTGCCCGGAGTCAATTGGGTCAACCACGCTCGGGCCGACCCTTCCAACATAAGAGGGAGATGCTTCATCTCTATCTCATCGTTACCGCCTCCAATCTGCATAGCCACTCAGTAATCTTCAAGCCAAGTTTCAGGCTTGGATTCGCCGGTGAACTTACTGACCCCGGACGCCAACCTGAAGTTGGGAGGAATCACCGCTGCCTTGATGGCCCTGCTAAAACACTCGGGACCGGAAACATGCACTCTGCTGCCACTTGGACGATCTCTGCCAGGGTCTTCTCTGTGTGCTCTATTCCGGTCGACCAGGCCTTGAACGAGGATAGACCTCGCGTCAAAGCCTGGTTCCCTTGGATCAACTGAGGCTCTGCGCTCGCCACTGTGACGACGCCTGTCATCGTTCCGCCGAGGCACATACGACGCACTCCTCGAAGGAGGCGTGGGTCCTCGATGATGATTGTCATGGTCGAGTGGATGATCATACTGCCCATAGCCTTCACGCTGTGGAGGCAATCTTGGGCTGTGAGCCGACTGAATGTATCCGCTGCAACGGATCTGCTGTGAATCCTATTCTGCGACTGAGACACTACTGTGTTTTGCTCTCCTACTGCCCGGAGCAAGGCCCGGATCTGCATCAACCCTCTGCCAGCTTCTAATTGGGAAGGTTGGATCGATTCTGCTATTCGGGCCGCAGCTGTGAGATTCTGAATCGGCGTTCGGTATACCTTAGGTGGAGGCACAAAAAGCTATCGTCGACTGGACTCATGGATCCGCTCCTGAGCGCGCTCATCGAGAGCACGCTGAAGGTTATCCAGACGAGTGCGCTCAGCCAAGTTAGCTAGGCGCACCTCCTCCAAGGCCCGAGCCTTGGGGGTTTCTCCAACGATGGGCGTGTGGAGTGCATCCATGTTGCGGCGACGAAGTTCTTCCCTCTGCTGCAAAGAGAGGGGTTCGGGTCGGTATTCCTCGTGCCCGCGCGATGGATCACCGCCACCGTCTCCGCCACCCTCACAGCGGAAACCAGGAGGGATGCAAGGTCTGTCGACCATCAAGACTTCAGCCGCAGGGTCGCTGCTATCGCACTCGGATGCGGTCTCCGCGGAGCCAGTCGAACAGGCCGTGGAGAGTTTTGTCGGGCTCGATTCTCGCGACTTGATGGGTGGTCGAACGTCAAGCTACCACGTGCTCCATCCACTGCTGAAGCCGCGATTGACCGGATCGCTTGCGGCGACGAACGGCGGGGAGTGAAAACACCATCGGGGTCGACTGATACTGAGTCGATGGCTGCCGAAGGAGAACGCCGCGAACGCATGCTCGGAAGTGTGTTGCCCCTCGAATGGGGAGCGCCTCAACGTCCAGGGGAGCTTCTTGAAGCCACGCGGAGTCGTTGGCGACGAACACGAGCGCGCCGAGACGGATCTCGTGGCCCTCAGCCAATCCGCCGCCGGAAACCATGACGATGATGATCGGAAAAAACTTGCAACTTCACCAGCAAATCGCTAAGATACCTGCCCCAAGGTGGGCGCCAACTGTCGTGGTACTAAGACTGACAGTAGAAAGGGGGGTAGGTATGGAGAGGCAAGATCTTAGCTATGATGAAGGTGTACACACGAGGTTTATGAGTTCAGGCCCTTCTCGGTGGAAGTAACAGCCCTACCTTTCGGTGCCCGGAGGCAGTCGATTGAATTATGTGTGTGATGTTTACAGAGGGTGCGAACCCTTGTCCCAGAGGAGGGGGCGGCTTATATAGAGTGCGCCAGGACCCCAGCTGTCCTCCATTACAAGGGGCTTAATGTACATAAAGTAAGGGGTGTTACTGGTAACGCCAGTCTTAAGTACTCTTAATGCTCATAAAGACTAGGGAGTGAACATCCGGACGTTGCGTGCTCTTCCGACTCCTGGTCTTCGATATAGTCGAGTGACTTCCCATACGGTCGAGTGACGGTAGGGGAGGACTATCGAGTGATGTGGTCGTCGAGTGGATTGCACTCGACGCACTCGACCGGCGCTCTCCTGTTGACTATTGGTCTTTTTATCTTCTGGAGTAGTGACCTTGGGTAGGACGTATAGGTCAGGCCTTTGACCCTACCCCAGGTCTGTATCCTCGTCAGAGCCTCATCTTTAGTATTTCACAGATATACATAGCAATATCTAGTGGAATCATCTATCAATGTCATGAAGTATTTCTTTCCACCTTTAGTCAACACTCCATTCATCTCACAAAGATCAGAACGTATGAATTCTAATGGTGCCAAGTGTCTCTCCTCCGCAGCCTTGTGAGGCTGGCGAGGTTGCTTAGCTTGCACACATGAAAGGCACTTAGAACCTTTGGCTAAAGAGAAACTCAGGATTAAATCCAACTTAGCTAGCCATGTCATAACACCGAAACTTATGTGACAAAGACATGAATGCCAAACTTCAGATTCATTAACACTCGAATGAATATGGTTCACGACTTTATTACATAAATCTGCGAGGGAAAGGCGGAACATTCCTCCACTCTCATAACCTTTTCCAACAAACAGTCCATACTTAGTAACAACTAATTTATTAGACTCGAATACCAACTTAAACACTTCTCTACATAGAAGGGAGCCACTAACGAGGTTCTTCTTGATGGCGGGGACATGCTGCATGTTCTTCAGTTGCACGATCCTTCCCGAAGTAAATTTCAGATTGACCGTGCCAACAACATGAACAGAAGCACTCGTGCCATTCCACATCAATACGGACCCGTGGCCTGTGACCTGGTAAGAAGAGAACAATGAAATGCCAGCACACACATGAACACCTGCACCTGTATCTACCCACCAATCGGTGGCTGAAACACTTAAAAACAGTAAATAAATTACCGTACCCGGATGCACCATTCTCATTGTTGCCCACAATCATGTTAACGGACTTGGAGTCCTGTCCTGACTTCTTAAACTTGTTTGGACACTTGTTGGCCCAATGTTCAACCGTACCACAAGTAAAGCATCCCTCATCCTTCTTGTTCTTCTTGAAGGTTTTCTTACCCTTCTTCTTGAAGTTGGTATTCTCTTGGACACCGTTCTTTCCCTTGAACTTGTGGGAGTTGAAGTTCTTGTGGTTCAACATGTTGGCAACAGAAGTCCCTTCAGCCCCTTTTCCGTGCGAGTCCTTTGCCCTCGAATTCTGCTCAACACTCAGATGGCCAATGACATCCTTCACAGAGAATTCACGCCTCTAATGTTTCAGAGTGGTGGCAAAGTTCATCCAGGAATTAGGGATCTTAGCGATTATGCAGCCCATGACAAACTTTCCCGGTAACTCGCACTTCAGAAGCTCAAGCTCCTTAACAATGCATATTATCTCATGAGCTTGCTCAAGTATAGGACGGTTCTCAAACATCTTGTAATCGTGGAACTGCTCTTTAATATACGTCTCACTCCCTACATCGGCGGCCCCGAACTTATATTCGAGCGCCTCCCACAAGTCCTTGGCGACATGCACATGTAAATATGCGTCGACCAATTTATCTCCAATCACGCTAAGAACTGCTCCGAGAAACACAGTGGTTGCCTCCATAAACGCCTTCTCCTATTCAGGAGCAATCGTTCCCGTGGACACACTGGTGACCCAGAACACGTTCATACCGTGAGCCATAAAGTGGTCTTTGTCTGCCAATGCTTAAAATACGTACCGGTAAACTTATCCGGTTTTCGTGTTGCGACAAAGCCACTTGCCAAAACATTCCTACACATAATAGGTTTTTGGATTGCTAAGTAAATAGGCAATTTTTCGATTAATTTAATCCATGGGTAGATAACTAGCATGGCATTGACACAACTACACGCATACTGATATTCAGTCAAGCAAGCACATACTACGTTAATTCTAGAAAGATCTACGTATAACGCTAGCATGGGTAAAACAGGGAAACAGTAGGAGCGGGATAAACGAGTTATACCCTCCAGTAGGCCATGCAGAGGCCGCGACTTTGGTGGCGGCAACAGCATCCTCGGCGGCCTTCTTGTCAGCTTCAAGCTTCTCGGCAGCGAGAAGGTCGGCGTCGGACTGCGACATGGTGATGATGAAGATGCGCGGACGTAGAGGAAGTAGACGAACAACGAGTATTCGCGTAGTCGCTTCCCAAAAACCTATTCCCCTCTCTCCCGTACAGGAACCGGAGAGACGGGGTTTCAGAGACCTGCTCTCCCGTCGACCATGTACGCAGCGGACGAGATGGAGTCACCGGCGGCAGCAGCAGCAAAGGAACGATGGTGGGCGGTTAGCGTGGAGCAGATGTGATCTGATCTTGGTGGCTAGGGTTAGGAGACACCACACACATATATAGGTGCAGCCGTGTGGAGAGACGTGGGCTCGACCCACGTCCGAGTCCATGACAACCCACGATCCAATGTCTCAGATTGTGGCCTAGTTGTCAGAAACTCTCCATTAATGACTGGAAAAAATAAGCGCGTAGGTGTGAGCTCGGCTCTGCTCATTCCCACAACTCTCGGCGCGATGAGGCGAGGCGAGGCGAGGCGAGGCATGGCGAGGCGGGCGGCTGACGAGGAGCACGCGAGGGTCTCTTCTCTTCTCAAGGTCCAATAGCATGTAGAAGATCCACCCTTATAAGGAGGTCCAACTCCTCTTCCACTTCCGGGGTGGGACTAAACTTCCCACCTCCACCTAGTGCCAATATCCCACATAGGCCCTTAGAGATTTTTCAGAAATTGCTATATGGGCTTAAGGCCCATCTCAAATTTCAGCAATCCCCCACCAGATCTCGAGGGCCCATTGTGTCCTCTTTTCCAATTGCTGTTTCGATATACTAGTGTTTCAGTGAAGACCTGTTAAGGTTCAGCTTCACCTAGAGCAAGTATCTACAGTCCTTCACAACTGAACAATGGACTATGCATTGAATTGTCAGTTTGGCATAAAGAAGTTTCACCACATGTCTTACTAGTGCTAGGCTGTTGAAGGCTGACCCCTCGGGTGGAGCACATAAGTCACACTCCTGGCCTATTCATGAGCTTACTAGAGATCACCCCAATCTCATAGACTATGACCAGTAGTAAGGCTCATATAGGTGTGTTCCTCCAAAGATCGCTCTGTAGGATAGCATCTTGCTTACATAAGCCTCGGAACACATTAAGACAATAGTCACCCTTCCATACAGTATTGAGAGTATTGCATCTCCAACGGAGTGGGTTAGTATAGGTACTCTCCTCAGTTCTCCACTGGCTTGTTTTCCTAGGTCCTACTTCACGGGATCTCCGATCACATAGGTTGGGTTACCACCATGGCAACTCATGTGGGTCTCATACCCATCTCCCTCGATGCACTATCTATCACAACACGTGATAGCCCTTTTGTAAAGGGATGTGCCAGATTCTTAGCCGTATGAACATACTCCAATGCTATCACTCTGGAGTTTCTTAATTTTACGACAACTTTTAATCTCATTCTTATGTGTTTGTTGGACTTCATGTTGTCCTTTGAACTCTTCACCTTGGTGATGACAGTCTGATTGTCACAGTTCATAAGGATAGCCGGGACCGGTTTATCAACCAATGGCAAGTCCATCAAAAGATCTCGAAGCCATCCTGCTTCGACACCAGATGTGTCTAATGCTGTTAATTCTGCTTCCATTGTCGATCTCGTTAAGATCGTTTTCTTGCAAGACTTCCAGGAAACAGCGCCACCTCCAAGAGTAAACATATACCCAGTTGTGGCCTTCATCTCATCAGCATCAGAGATCCAATTTGCATCACTATACCCTTCAAGTACCAACAGGTATCCGGTATAGTGAAGTCCGTAGTTCATAGTACCTTTCAGATAGCGCATAACTCTCTCAATAGCATGCCAATGTACATCACCTGGATTGGAAACAAATCGGCTCAGTTTGCTCACAGCAAACGCGATGTCAGGCCTCTTTGCGCTTGCTAGGTACATGAGTGAACCAATGATTTGAGAGTATCTCAGTTGCTCCTTAGCTGTGCCTTCGAACTTTCGGACCAACACACTAGGATCATATGGTGTTTGAGATGGTTTGAAGTCCGAATATCCAAAATGGCTCAACACCTTCTCAACATAATGGGATTGCAGAAGTGTGATCCCACCCTCATTATCTCTCAGTAGCTTGATGTTCAAGATAACATCAGCCAGACCAAGGTCCTTCATCTCAAAGTTCTGAGACAGAAACGACTTAACCTCCTCAATGACTTTGAGGTTGGTTCCGAATATCAGTATGTCATCAACATACAACCACAGTATGACTCCTTCGCCCCCACCATGGCGATAGTATACATATTTGTCAGCTTCATTAACAACGAAGCCAACAGATGTCAAAGTTGTATTAAACTTATCATGCCATTGCTTAGGTGCTTGCTTCAGGCCATATAAAGATTTCAGCAACCTACACACCTTTCTTTCCTGACCATCTATCACAAAGCCATTTTGCTGTTGCATGTAGATTTCCTCGTTTAGCTCTCCATTCAGAAAAGCCGTCTTAACATCTATCTGGTGGACGAGAAGACCGTGTGAGGCCGCCAACGAGAGTAATAATCGAATGGTGGTCAGTCTAGCCACAGGTGAATAAGTATCAAAGAAATCTTCCTCTTCTTTCTGGTCATAGTCCTTGGCCACAAGCCTAGCCTTGTACTTTTCAATCGTACCATCAGGCCGAAGATTCTTCTTGAACACCCACTTACATCCCAATGGTTTGCTACCATAGGGACGCTCAGTGATCTCCCATGTCCCGTTAACCATGATGGAATCCATCTCGCTACGGACCGCATCCTTCCAGTAGTCAGCTTCTGGAGAGGCATACGCTTCTGAATTAGAAGTGGGAGTATCATCCATGAGGTACATGAAGAAATCATCACCAAAGGTCTTTGGATTTCTTTGTCTCTTACCCCTACCAAGGGTTTCCTCATCATCCTCCTCAGGATTTTCATCATGTGTTCGTTCATAATATTCCATAGGAATGGCAAGCTCAGGAGTCTCCTCAGACTCATGTCTAGAAGTGCTTTGCATATCTCTCATAGGAAAAATATCCTCAAAGAATGTAGCATCCTTAGACTCCATAATTGTACCAACCTTCTGGTCAGGTACCTTAGATTTCACTACTAGAAATCTATAGCCAACGCTATTCTCAGCGTAGCCCAAATTAACACAGTCCACAGTCTTGGGTCCAATCTTATGCTTTTTGGGGATCGGCACGTTGACTTTTGCCAGACAGCCCCAAGTATGCAAGTACGAGAGTGTTATCCTTCTCTTTGCCCATATTTCATAGGGAGTGATCTCATTATCCTTTGTCAGAACTTTATTCAGGACATGACATGCCGTCAATATAGCCTCCCCCCACCATGCCTTGGATAAACCCGATGTATCTAACATGGCGTTAACCAGATCAGTTTGAGTATGATTTTTCCGCTCGGCAACCCCGTTTCACTGGGGAGAATAGGGAGGCGTCCTCTCATGAATAATGTCGTGTTCCGCACAAAAGGAATCAAACTCACTCGAGAAGTACTCTCCACCATGATCTGATCGGACTCGTTTAATTTTCTTTTCAAGTTGATTCTCAACTTCTGCCTTATAGATTTTAAAGTAGTGTAGAGCCTCATCTTTAGTATTTAACAGATATACATAGCAATATCTAGTGGAATCATCTATCAATGTCATGAAGTATTTCTTTTCACCTTTAGTCAACACGCCATTCATCTCACAAAGATCAGAATGTATGAGTTCTAATGGTGCCAAGTGTCTCTCCTCCACAGCCTTGTGAGGCTGGCGAGGTTGCTTAGCTTGCACACATGAAAGGCACTTAGAACCTTTGGCTAAAGTGAAACTCGCTGATGGTGTCCTGGACTAGGGGGTACTCACCACGTCGTCTCCCGATCAGTTGGATAGGGCCGAGGACCCCTATGGCCGTATACTCATGGGCCAGTTCGGACAACCCCTGCCGCATACAAGGAAAACTCCACAAGACTTGGCGCCCAAGACAAGGACTCTTCTAAACCCTAGGCCTCTGGTGTCTTATATAAACCGAGGCCAGGCTAGTCAATAGACAATCTCATATTCATTACTACAATCTCGTGGTAGATACGTGTACTCTGTACTACACCCATATGAATACAATCAAAAGCAGCATGTAGGGTATTATCTCATCAAGAGAGCCTCAAGCTGGGTAAAACCCCGTGTCCATGTTACCATTGCTCCAAGACGCCTAGCTTAGGACCCCTACTACGAGATACGCCGGATATTGAACCGACATTGGTGCTTTCATTGAGAGCCTGCTAGGTGATCGCCGCGGATTGATGGGATGACCAGGTGATATTTTTTCAGTTAGATCTATTCGGTATAAACTGTCTTTTTCGCAAGATTACGGCTGTCGCCATGAGCTCCTTATTCGCAGTTAAATCAAGATCAGAAAAAGTGTTCGGCTACTGGTCGTATGCTAAGTCCGGCCTCCACCGCGACTCCCATGGGACGCAGCCGAGGAGATATCAAGCGCCGCCCCAACCAAGGAATCACGCTGCATGGAGCAGTATTGCGTGCGTTCAACAGCACACGAGATCGGCTCGGTGGCGGCCGCAGGGAGATTCCACCTTTTCTTTATTATTTAATCAAGCAGAGGTTGTTTATGCTTTTTACTACTGATCCTTGTCCATGCACTGCCCCGTGGAGCAATCAACTAGTATTACTAGTTGTGGCACTGTAATCAAGGTGTGATTAATTCTATGTGCTAGCCTATTTGGCTACCTCCCACGTAAAGCAACTAGCACCTCGGTGCAATTCCTTTTCTCCTATGAAGATCCGGGCTCAGGTGCAATTATTCTAGTTATTTGTCTCGTACTATCACTTAATCCATCCAAGAAATTTTGTCCTTTCTATCTGCAATGTTTTTGTATGCACGCAGCAGGCGGGTATCCTTGCTTGACGGATGCCCACATTATTAGACTGTTACCATGCACACGTGCAGCTTCACTGGCCATCATGTTTTCTATTAGAGTTTTACTGATGTATGTATACATATCACAGTAAGCCATAGGTTCGCGTCCACTGCTTGGCGATACATCGGATCCGGCCTCAATCTGGCCCACGTGTGATCCGGCCAAAGGGATAGTGCAGAGCAGTGCACTAATCAGAGCTCGGCTCGATGGCAGCACACCACAGGGTGATTTTTTTCCTTTTATTTTTTAATTCAATACCTATGTAGTCGACCGCTGGTTGTCTTCTATTTTTTCCAACAAATACGCAGAATAAAAGTGCTACTACGCGTATCGAGGATTGGCTTTGCAGCATGTTCGGCACGGCTCGGTTCGACCGTTTGCTTTGGTCTGCTACGGTCGTCGCTACTGGCGTTCAGGTTGTATTTTTCCTGACTATTCGGTTAGCTCCTAAAATTATTGCACACAGAATAGCTTCTGTTGTCTTGACATGCATTATTTTTGCAGGGGTATTTTGTCGACACTTGTGCATGATGTCGGTCTAGCCGGTGTCTCGCCGTCATTGAGGTTGGCCGACCTGTGTCGACATCGCCGCGCCACAACGCCCTCATACCATCGAGCTAGCCTCAACGCTCAGGCCATATTTAGCAAGCTTTTTTTTACTTAGCATAAATTAATTATGCACCTTTTTTCATTCTTATTATTTCTTGGTTGCACTATGTTGTGCGTGCAGGCAATCTGTTTAGGTTGGGCCGCGCCAACACCTCGGCTGGCTGATGTCGTCGTTTCGCCTGTGTCGACCAAGTCATTGCGTCGCGTTAGCGCGTGTCCCTGTGTCAACTTTTCCGCATTGCCGCTCCGCCGGGCTGACCTTGTCGCACATGCCATATATATTCAATTTTTTACTTCACTTATGTCAATTAAGTGGAAGATTTTTTATTTTCGGACTACACTATTTTACATGTGTAGGTAATCGACTTCGACTGCGTCACGTGATCACTTCGGCATCGTTGAGCGAGCTCTACCTCATCGAGTGTTCGGCACACGGGGCATATTTCTTTTATTACTCACTTTGCATAAATTATTAATTATGCAACTTTTTTAATTTATTATCACTATTATCTCCAGCTTGCACTATTTTCCATGCACAGATAAATGATACGGGTCCGGCAACGCTGTCACCTCGGCGTACCGACATACCACATCACCTCGGCTGGACCGGGGTTTCGTTATCACTTCATTAACCCACGCTGGGGACTTCGGCGTCATACTGTCGGCCTGCTCCGTCGCCTCGATTGGACTGGGGGTTCCACCTCGCCACATTGGCCGTGCTATGTCGCCACTTCAGAGTGCCGAGCTCTTAGCTCCGCCACCTCAAGGCCGGCTCGGGGGCTGGGACCTTGTCCCACATCAAGCTCGGACCGCCTCATCAACACCGAGCACATTAACCAGCTAAGTCGCTCTCATGCTCAAAAACTTTCAGTTAAAATTTTGTTCGACTCGACCAAGCATTATACTTTTTTGGCAAAAATTTGTTTGCAAAAAAATTCCTTGTCATAACTTTGTTTGTGACACACAAATTCAAATACCCCGTTTACTTGGGGGCTCCCTTGCTGGAGCTTTTCGTCTTGCATATGATTATACTTGTACGGCTTCGTTCCTTGTTCTTGTATTACACCATAATATGCACCATATTGACCTAAGTGATTTGCAAGCTGGGTTGCTTTGCTCCTGTGTTTACCCCTACGTTCCCGATTGTTCGGCTAGGGAGTAAAGGGAGCACCTCTGCGATTATCACGATCGGGTCACCCGAGCCGGACCTCAGACTGGGTGAAGCCAAAAGCTAGCGCTCTTACTGTTTTCAATAATGGTCGGCACACAACGGAACTCATGAGTACAAAAAATCTATTGCACAAGTCTCACAGTAATAATGAGCAACCGAAGAAAGGTATCGGTGAGGGTACTATTTTCTTCGAAGATGCTCCTTACACTTCGTCGGTAATATAGCATAAGTTCCCTGAGCGTGCTTTGTCTGTTACAACCTTATGGCCTGATTTCCTGGTTATCGGAAACACCGTCGATATTCTCGACAGGTGGAGTACATAACACTTTTCGGCCCTTGGCCGAAGAGGGAGAAGCCGACGGTCGGTTAAGACGCGTTCAAAGTTCGGGTGAACACATATATGATATAAGTACTTCAGTACATACAATCATTATACATAAAATTCTTTTACCCAAGTCACTCGGGGGCTCTTAAATTTATGTGAGTTGTTTCATAATAAGTGTTCTTCTTCTTAGTTGTTGTAAAGTCTTTTTTCTATCACTCCTTTTTTCGATGCGAGTGTGCGGTCAATAGCCAGGGAGCCTAATTTCTCTCTCAGAGCCGCTAAAGTTTGATAAACTGGCCTAACGAGAAGTACTCCGCCTTCGTGATAGGAGGTTGAAGTCGTAGGATGACCCGCTTGAAGTCTTGATATAGGATGTGTCATGTTAAAGCACGACAGAAGCACAATTTTTTTCTAAGACCAATTTTCTGATTGGCACCGAACAATTGATCTAGTTCGGACGTCGAGTTTTTCCTGACATTTTTTGGTTTTCCAATCCTATGGCACTTTTCAACTATTTGTGTGTTTTCCGCATAAGTCTCGCAGTGCAACGCCGGACACCTTTAGAGATTCGGCAAAAAATCTCGGATATTGCTATATATGCATCAGTTTCGAAGTGTGTCTTCGGTCAATATTTGGGTTGCCCGGCTCCTGTGCTTGCCTCCTATGTTCCGCTTTGTTCAGCTAGGTGTGCAACGGGAGAACCACTGCAATTGTGTTTCCAGCTCGCATGGTTAAGCACCGCAGTGGAGAAAGCCGAAAACTGACGTCACAACAAGCGTAAACTGGTCAGCGGTCCGATGACTATATTAAATGACGGGTCATTCATAAAATTGGCCAAAGTATTTATGGCTTGACCTGGTTTGTCGTTGAACACTAACCGAGGGGCTACTTGCTCGCCTCCCAACTTTAAGCTCCTATGACTAAGTGAAAGTTATAAAGCCCGCATATCTGATTGCCTCGTTTCCGCCAACACAACCACCTTCGGGCACCGAGGCGTCGGCTAAGGGTTGTTTTGTTATTTCGGAAACACCCTGTGTAGCATCTACAAGGGGGCAGAAGCCGACGATGGGCCACTTACAGATTATAAACGGTCGCAACGGGAGTAAAAATTTGGGTTCATTTAGACCACAGAGTTTGGAAGCTTTCCCCAAACTAAATCCTCAGTATTTTCCTCCCACGTTGATCGAAGCTGAGGTTTCATGATCATGTTTAGCATGACAACCCAAAGAAAGGAATTCCCGATAGCGGGACTATTTTCTTTGGACGATGTATCTTATGTTAAACAATAAATATAACATGTCTCTCTACATACCTTTGTTTATAAAACCGTATGGCTGGATTGCCTTGTTTGCCGTAAATCTTTGCCCTCATCAAGGCTTTATAAAGTAGGACAAACACCCCTCGGCTGCTGGCCGAGGAGGTTGAAGCTGATGGTCGGTCAACAAAGTTTTGTACAATGCGGATCTGAGCTTTAGTGACGTAAAGTACTTGGATACATAGTCATTACATATAATTTGTAATTTTACTATGGATATCGATCCTTACTTCGGCCTCTCGTGCCTGCATTAAGGCTCAGGGGCTACTGGGCTTCGGGCTTATCATTTACAACTATTAAAAGGGCACATCGATCCCCTGATTTGGTGTTGCCACCCGACCAGTGTCTCGGGGGCTACTGCATTGACAATCCAATGCAGACAATTTAAAATGCAATATAGTTGTCGAGGAGATTATTATCCTCAGGTTGGTCGGCCGCACCCAACCTGAGTCTCGAGGACTTTGCACACCGTGTTTCTATTCCGAAGTATGTTGCCGACCTGAGAATTGATCCTCAGGCTGATTTTATGAATCGACCTGAGTCTCAGGGGCTAATAAGGTCAGCGGTTTGATTTTTTCCTTTAGGTGCATCTCGGATATTAGGCCAACACGCACCTTGAGGGCTACTGGCTATACATCTCGGCAGAGATTACATTGCACAATTCGGAATTAAATTCATAAAAGTCAGCCCATGGCCGAGGTGGTGCACCACCTAGGATACAGTCCGGCGTTGGTGCTCGACTACAATAGACACCCTGGAAGCAGTCCGGCATAAAGCTCGGATGCTAGTGGCTGGCTCCGTAGAGGGCATTTCCGCCATTAAAGCTCGACTAAACTCCTTTAACTTTTTTGAACCAAGGTGATCTATGACACCTCAGATATAGTCTGGCGTTGAAGCTTGGACATAGTCCGGTGTTGGAGCTTGGACATAGTCTGGCGTTGGAGCTTGGACATAGTCCGGCATTGGAGCTCGGATACATTTCAGCGTTGGAGCTCGGAAGCGGTCCGGCGTTGGTGCTCGGCTGCTAAAGATACCTCAAATGCAGTCCAACATTGGAGCTCGGACGCAAGAGGGCGTTGCCGCTCGGGAACAACTTCAAACTCGAGGTATGGCATAAAAATAACAAGGAATTGATAAAGGCCGGAAACTTAAAGGGGCTCCTCGGATACCCACATGTAAACTCTTCGGAGTCACCTTGGCGATCCTCAAGATCGAAGACGAGAAGATTTGTTGAACCAGTTTTCAAGACCGATGACCGAAGATAAAGAATAGTTCGGAAGAATCGAGGAGCGTCCCCAACTTGAAGACCGGTTCAGGGGGCTACTGACGGTGTCCTGGACTAGGGGGTACTCACAACATTGTCTCCCGATCAGTTGGATTGGGCCGAGGACCCCTATGGCCGTATACTCATGGGCCAGTTCGGACAACCCCCGCCGCATACAAGGAAGACTCCACAAGACTTGGCACCCAAGACAAGGACTCTTCTAAACCCTAGGCCTCCGGTGTCTTATATAAACCGAGGCCAGGCTAGTCAATAGACAATCTCATATTCATTACTACAATCTCGTGGTAGATACGTGTACTCTTTACTACACCCATATGAATAGAATCAAAAGCAGCATGTAGGGTATTATCTCATCAAGAGAGCCCGAAGCTGGGTAAAACCCCGTGTCCATGTTACCATCGCTCCAAGACGCCTAGCTTAGGACCCCTACTATGAGATATGCCGAATATTTAACCGACACTCGGGATTAAATCCAACTTAGTTAGCCACGTCATAACACCGAAACTTATGTGACAAAGACGTGAATGCTAAACTTCAGATTCATTAACACTCGAATGAATATGGTTCATGACTTTATTACATAAATCTGCGAGGGAAAGGCGGAACATCCCTCCACTCTCATAACCTTTTCCAACAAACAATCCATACTTAGTAACAACTAATTTATTAGACTCGAATACCAACTTAAACCCTTCTCTACATAGAAGGGAGCCACTAACGAGGTTCTTCTTGATGGCGGGGACATGTTGCACGTTCTTCAGCTGCACAATCCTTCCTGAAGTAAACTTCAGATCGACCGTGCCAACACCATGAACAGAAGCACTCGTGCCATTCCCCATCAATACGGACCCGTGGCCTGTGACCTGGTAAGAAGAGAACAATGAAATGTCAGCACACACATGAACACCTGCACCTGTATCTACCAACCAATCGTTAGGCTGAAACACTTAAAAACAGTAAATAAATTACCATACCCAGATGCACCATTCTCATTGTTGCCCACAATCATGTTGACGGACTTGGAGTCCTGTCCTGACTTCTTAAACTTGTTTGGGCACTTGTTGGCCCAATGTTCAACCGAACCACAAGTAAAGCAACCCTCATCCTTCTTGTTCTTCTTGAAGGTCTTCTTACCCTTCTTCTTGAAGTCGGTATTCTGCTGGACACCGTTCTTTCCCTTTAACTTGTGGGTGTTGAAGTTCCTCTGGTTCACCATGTTGGCAACAAAAGTCCCTTCAGCCCCTTTTCCGTGCGAGTCCTTTGCCCTCAAATTCTGCTCAACACTCAGATGGCCAATGACATCCTCCACAGAGAACTCACGCCTCTAATGTTTCAGAGTGGTGGAAAAGTTCCTCTAGGAATTAGGGAGCTTAGCGATTATGCAACCCGTGACAAACTTGCCCGGTAACTCGCACTTCAGAAGCTCAAGCTCCTTAACAATGCATATTATCTCATGAGCCTGCTCCAGTATAGGGCGGTTCTCAACCATCTTGTAATCGTCGAACTGCTCTATAATATACATCTCGCTCCCTGCATCGGTGGCCCCGAACTTAGATTCGAGCGCCTCCCACAAGTCCTTGGCGACATGCACATGTAAATATGCGCCGACCAATTTATCTCCAATCACGCTAAGAACTGCTCCAAGAAACACAGTGGTTGCCTCCCTAAACGCCTTCTCCTGTTCAGGAGCAATCGTTCCCGTGGACACGCCGGTGACCCAGAACACGTTCATAGCCGTGCGCCATAAAGTGGTCTTTGTCTGCCAACGCTTAAAATACGTACCGATAAACTTATCCAGTTTCAGTGCTGCGACAAACCCACTTGCCGAAAAATTCCTACACATAATAGGTTTTTGGATTGCTAAGTAAATAGAAAATTTTTCGATTAATTTAATCCACGAGTAGATAACTAGCATGGCATTGACACAACTACACGCATACTGATATTCAGTCAAGCAAGCACATACTACGCTAATTGCAGAAAGATCTACGTATAACACTAGCATGGGTAAAACAGGAAACAGTAGGAGCGGGATAAACGAGTTATACCCTCCAGTAGGCCATGCAGAGGCCGCGGCGGTGGTGGCGGCAACAGAGTCGTCGGCGGCCTTCTTGTCAGCTTCAAGTTTCTCGGCAGTGAGATGGTCGGCGTCGGACTACGACATGGTGATGATGAAGATGCACGGACGTAGAGGAAGTAGACGAACAGCGAGCAGTCGCATAGTCGCTTCCCAAAAACCTATTCGCCTCTCTCCCGTACAGGAACCAGAGAGACGGGGTTTCAGAGACCTGCTCTCCCGTCGACCGCGTACGCAGCGGACGGGATGGAGTCACCGGTGGCAGCAGCATCAAAGGAACGATGGTGGGCGGTTCACGTGGAGCAGATGTGATATGATCTTGGCGGCTAGGGTTAGGAGACACTGTACACTTATATAGGCGCAGCCGCGTGGAGAGACATGGGCTCGACCCATGTCCGAGTCCTTGATAGCCCACGATCCAACGTCTCAGATCATGGCCCAACTGTCAGAAACTCTCCGTTAGTGACTGGAAAAAATAAGCGTGTATGTGTGAGCTCGGCTCGGCTCATTTCCGCAGCCCGCGGCGCATCGCGTCGTGACGAGGCGAGGCGAGGCGGGCGTCAGAGGAGGAGCGCGCGAGGGCCTCTTCTCTTCTCAAGCTCCAATAGCTTGTAGAAGAGCCACCCTTATAAGGAGGTCCAACTCCTCTTCCACTTCCGGGGTGGGACTAAACTTCCCACCTCCACCTAGTGTCAATAACCCACATGGGCCCTTAGAGATTTTTCAGAAGTTGCTCTATGGGCTTAAGGCCCATCTCAAATTTCAGCAATATCAATCCGATCGATATTTCCCGTCTAATGAAAGAGAATGAACACGTCGATCTTCTCGCTAGCTCACCACTGCATCAGAGCTCGGCGCCATCGCGACCTATCCCATGGCGACCCCTCCATGCACCAGTGACGTCGACCCTCACGGAAACGGCGGCACCGTCGTGAGCTCTCCCTGCACCGGTGATGTGGACGTGCTCGTCGTCCCTCGCGGAACCAATAGCAAGAGCCACATGATGATGTCCACCGTCTCCACTATCTAGACTGATGATCCTGATCAGTATCACCGCTATATCTTTCATTTCAGCTCTTGATCCTGGTCGACATCACAATTAGCTTTCATTTCTGCTCTAGATACTGTGTTACACAATACATCATCGGCTGTAATTGCGTTTCTATTAAAGGTCCATCACCAACAGAAGGTCTGAAACTCAATAGCATGTACTGATAAATAATTCTCTCAACATACCCAAAGTTTATCATGTATCAATAAATATCGGAAAGTTGTCGTTGGAATTCCAATTGTTTGGCCAATGTCAACATTTAGTCTTAAGATGTCACATACCACTGACAGAATTTTGAAGAAGCTCAACATCAATTTTAATGTGGTAAAATATCTGAATGTTTACAATCACAACACATAGATACTGTGATCATAGAACTCTGAATGTTTTTGTCTAATGATCTCTGAATGTTTACAACTCTGAATGTTCACATCTCTGAATGTCAGAATGACTAGAAATCTGCAAGGTCGCCATGGGGAGATGGCTGGCTTGCCGCCAACGCCGGTGTTGCCGTGTTGGCAGGTTTATGGTGGAGACGGTGGACATCATCATGTGGCTGTTGTTGTTGGTTCCGCACGGGACGACGAGCAAGTCTGCGTCACCGGCGCAGGGAGAGCTCCCGACAGCGCCGCCATTTCAGTGAGGGTCATCGTCACTAGCGCATGGAGGGGGTGCCATGGGATAGGTCGCGATGGCGCCGAGGTCTGATGCAGCGGCGAGCTAGCGAGAAGATCGCCGTGTTCCTTCTCTTTCGTTAGATGGAAAGTATCGATCAGATTGATATTGTATCGTACGAGTACTGCAATATCTAGCTGATGTACGTATCAACTAATTAGGCAATTAGGCTCGCTTTAAGATGTGTGCCACTGATGACGTGTCAAAATCTGAGGAGGGGCCCCAGGAGGGAGACTATGAGGCCCCGTCCCATAGGATTTTCTTCCCCAGCACAAAGAGAGGAAACTTGATATTATTGCAATATGTAAGAGCACATGTTCCTCTCTCATAATAATATTTAGTAGCATCATGAATGAATTCAACAATATAACTATCACATAAATTGTTCTTTTCATGATGCACAAGCATATAATTTTTATTACTCTCCACATAAGCAAACTTCTTCTCATGAATAGTACTGGGAGAAAACTCAACAAAATAATTATCATGTGAGGCATAATCCAATTGAAAACTAAAATCATGATGACAAGCTTCATGGTTATCATTATTCTTAATAGCATACAAGTCATCACAATAATCATCATAGATAGAAACTTTGTTCTCATAATCAATTGGAACCTCTTCCGAAATAGTGGATTCATCACTAAATAAAGTCATGACCTCTCCAAATCCACTTTCATCAATATAATCATCATAAATAGGAGGCATGCTTTCATCATAATAAATATTCTCATCAAAACTTGGGGGACAAAAAATATCATCTTCATCAAACATAGCTTCCCCAAGCTTGTGGCTTTGCATATCATTAGCATCATGGATATTCAAGGAATTCATACTAACAACATTGCAATCATGCTCATCATTCAAATATTTTATGCCAAACATTTTATAGACTTCTTCTTCTAGCACGTGAGCACAATTTTCATTACCATCATTTTCACGAAGGACATTGAAAAGATGAAGCGCATGAGACAAACTCAATTCCATTTTTTGTAATTTTCTTTTATAGACTAAACTAGTGACAAAACAAGAAACTAAAAGATTCGATTGCAAGATCTAAAGATATACCTTCAAGCACTCACCTCCCAGGCAACGGCGCCAGAAAAGAGCTTGATGTCTACTACACAACCTTCTTCTTGTAGACGTTGTTGGGCCTCCAAGTGTAGAGGTTTGTAGGACATTAGCAACTTTCCCTCAAGTGTATGACCTAAGGTTTATCAATCCGTGGGAGGCATAGGATGAAGATGGTCTCTCTCAAACAACCCTACAACCAAATAACAAAGAGTCTCTTGTGTCCCCAACACACCCAATACAATGGCAAATTGTATAGGTGCACTAGTTCGGCGAAGAGATGGTGATACAAGTGCAATATGGATGGTAGATATAGGTTTTTGTAATCTGAAAATATAAAAACAGCAAGGTAACTAATGATAAAAGTGAGCGTAAACGGTATTGCAATGCTAGGAAACAAGGCCTAGGCTTCATACTTTCACTAGTGCAAGTTCTCTCAACAATAATAATGGATCATATAACTATCCCTCAACATGCAACAAAGAGTCACTCCAAAGTCACTAATAGCGGAGAACAAATGAAGAGATTATTGTAGGATACGAAATCACCTCAAACTTATCCTTTCTGATCGATCTATTCAAGAGTCTGTAGTAAAATAACACGAACCTGTTCTTTCCGTTCGATCTATCATAGAGTTCGTACTAGAATAACACCTTAAGACACAAATCAACCAAAACCCTAATGTCACCTAGATACTCCAATGTCACCTCAAGTATCCGTGGGCATAATTATACGATATGCATCACACAATCTCAGATTCATCTATTCAACCAACACAAAGTACTTCAAAGAGTGCCCCAAAGTTTCTACCGAAGAGTCAAGACGAAAACGTGTGCCAACCCGTATGCATAAGTTCACAAGGTCACTAAACCCGCAAGTTGATCACCAAAACATACATCAAGTGAATCACGTGATATCCCATTGTCACAACAGATAAGCACATGCAAGACATACATCAAGTGTTCTCAAATCATTAAAGACTCAATCCGAAAAGATAACTTCAAAGGGAAAACTCAATCCATTACAAGGCAGTAGAGGGGAAGAAACATCATAAGATCCAACTATAATGGCAAAGCTCGCGATACATCAAGATCATGCCAAATCAAGAACACGAGAGAGAGAGAGAGATCAAACACATAGCTACTGGTACATACCCTCAGCCCCGAGGGTGAACTACTCCCTCCTCATCATGGCGAGCGCCAGGATGATGAAGATGGCCACCAGTGAGGGATCCCCCCTCCGGCAGGGTGCCGGAACAGGGTCCCGATTGGTTTTTGGCGGATACAGAGGCTTGCGGCGGAGGAACTCCCGATCTATGGTGCTCGTGGATGTTTTCGGAGTATATGGGTATATATAGGCGAAAGAAGTTGGTCAGGGGAGCCACGAGGGCCCCACAAAGGTGGGGGCGCGCACGCGGGGGGGGGGGGGGGGGGGGTAGGGCGCGCCCTGGACCCTCGTGGCCACCTTGTTGCTTCCTTGACATCCACTCCAAGTCTCCTGGATTGCGTTTGTTACAAAAACAATTCTCCTGAAGGTTTCATTCCGTTTGGACTCCATTTGATATTCCTTTTTTGCGAAACACTGAAATAGGCAAAAAAAACAGCAATTTGGACTGGGCCTCCGGTTAATAGGTTAGTCCCAAAAATAATATAAAAGTGTATAGTAAAGCCCATTAAACATCCAAAACAGGTAATATAATAGCATGGAGCAATCAAAAATTATAGATACGTTGGAGACGTATCAAGCATCCCCAAGCTTAATTCCTGCTCGTCCTCGAGTAGGTAAATGATAAAAACAGATTTTTTTATGTGGAATGCTACCTAGCATAATTCTCAATGTAATTTTCTTTATTGTGGCATGAATGTTCATATCCAAAAGATTCAAGACAAAAGTTTAATATTGACATAAAAATAATAATACTTCAAGCATACTAACAAAGTAATCATGTCTTCTCAAAATAACATGGCCAAAGAAAGCTATCCCTACAAAATCATATAGTCTGGCTATGCTCTATCTTCATCACACATAGTATTTAATCATGCACAACCACGATGACAAACCAAGCAATTTTTTCATACTTTTGATGTTCTCAAACTTTTTTAATCTTCACGCAATATATGAGTGTGAGCCATGAACATAGCACTATATGTGGAATAGAATGGTGGTTGTGGAGAAGACAAAAAGGAGGAGAAGATAGTCTCACATCAACTAGGTGTATCAATGGGCTATGGAGATGCCCATTAATAGATATCAATGTGAGTGAGTAGGGATTGCCATGCAACGGATGCACTAGAGCTATAAGTGTATGAAGGCTCATCAAAAGAAACTAAGTGGGTGTGCATCCAACTTGCTTGCTCACGAAGACCTAGGGCAATTTGAGGAAGCCCATCATTGGAATATACAAGCCAAGTTCTATAATGAAAAATTCCCACTAGTATATGAAAGTGACAACATAGGAAACTCTCTATCATGAAGATCATGTTGCTACTTTGAAGCACAAGTGCGGTAAAAGGATAGTAACATTGTCCCTTCTCTCTTTTTCTCTCATTTTTTCTTTCTTTTTTTTCTTTTTTTGGTGGGCTTCTTTGGCCTCTTTTTTTATTTGGGCTTCTTTGGCCTCTTTTATTTTTCATAAAGTCCGGAGTCTCATCCCGACTTGTGGGGGAATCATAGTCTCCATCATCCTTTCCTCACTGGGACAATGCTCTAATAATGAAGATCATCACACTTTTATTTACTTACAACTCAGGAATTACAACTTGATACTTAGGACAAAATATGACTATGTGAATGCCTCCGGCGGTGTACCGGGATATGAATCAAGGGTGCCATGTATGAAAAAATATGCATGGTGGCTTTGCCACAAATACGATGTCAACTACATGATCATGCAAGGCAATATGACAATGATGAAGCATGTCATAATAAACGGAACGGTTGAAAGTTGCATGGAAATATATCTCGGAATGGCTATGGAAATGCCATAATAGGTAGGTATGGTGGCTGTTTTGAGGGAGGTATATGGAGGGTGTATGACACCGGCGAAAGGTGTGCGGTATTAGAGAGGCTAGCAATGGTGGAAGGGTGAGAGTGCGTATAATCCATGGACTCAACATTAGTCATAAAGAACTCACATACTTATTGCAAAAATTTATTAGTTATTGAAACGAAGTACTACGCGCATGCTCCTAGTGGGATAGATTGGTAGGAAATGACCATTGCTCGTCCCCGACCGCCACTCATAAGGAAGACAATCAATAAATAAATCATGCTCCGACTTCATCACATAACGGTTCACCATACGTGCATGCTATGGGAATCACAAACTTTAGAACACGTATTTCTCAAATTCACAACTACTCAACTAGCATGACTCTAATATTACCACCCTCATATCCCAAAACAATCATCAAGTATCAAAATTCTCATAGTACTCAATGCACTTTATATGATAGTTTTTATTATACCTATCTTGGATGCCCATCATATTATGACCAATTTTATAACCAAAGGAAATACCATGCTGTTCTAAAAGACTCTCAAAATAATATATGTGAAGCATTAGATATCAATAATTTCTATAAAATAAAACCACCGCCGTGCTCTAAAAAGATATAAGTGAAGCACTACAACAAAATTATCTAGCTCAAAAGATATAAGTGAAGCACATAGAGTATTCTAATAATTTTGCAACTATGTGAAGACTCTCTAACATTTAAGAATTTCAGATCTTGGTATTTTATTCAAACAGAAAGCAAAACAAAAGAAAATTAAATGACGCTCCAAGCAAAACACATATCATGTGGTGAGTAAAAATATAGCTCCAAGTAAAGTTACCGATAGACGAAGACGAAAGAGGGGATGCCTTCCGGGGCATCCCCAAGCTTAGGCTCTTGGTTGTACTTGAATATTACCTTTGGGTGACTTGGTAATCCCCAAGCTTAGGCTCTTTCCACTCCTTATTCCATAGTCCATCGAATCTTTACCCAAAACTTGAAAACTTCACAACAGAAAACTCAACAGGAAACTTGTAAGCTCCGTTAGTATAAGAAAATAAATCACCACTTAGGTACTGTTGTGAACTCATTCTAAATTCATATTGGTGTAGTATCTACTGTATTCCAACTTCTCTATGGTTCATACCCTCCGATACTACTCATAGATTCACCAAAATAAGCAAACAACACATAGAAAACAGAATCTGTCAAAAACATAACAGTCTGTAGTAATCTGTATCATTCGAATACTTCTGTAACTCCAAAAATTCTGAAATAAACTGGTGGACCTGAGGAATTTGTCTATTAATAATATTCAAAAATAATCAACCTAAAATCCCTCTCCAGTGAAACATGGCAGCTAATCTCGTGAGCACAAAAATTTCTGTTTTTTACAGCAAGCTCGCAAAGACTTCACCCAAGTCTTCCCAAAGGTTCTACTTGGCAAAAACACTAATTAAAACATAAAAACACATCTAAACAGAGGCTAGATGAATTATTTATTACTAAATAGGAACAAAAAGCAAGGAACAAAAATAAAATTGGGTTGCCTCTCAACAAGCGCTATCTTTAACGCCCCTAGCTAGGCATGATGATTTCAATGATGCTCACATAAAAGATAAGAATTGAAACATAAAGAGAGAATCATGATAAATATGACTAGAACATTTAAGTCTAACCCACTTTGTATTCATAGGGATTTTTTGAGCAAACAACTTATGAGAACAATAATCAACTAGCATAGGAAGGCAAAACAAGCATAACTTTAAAACTTTAAGCACATAGAGAGGAAACTTGATATTATTGCAATATGTAAGAGCACATGTTCCTCTCTCATAATAATTTTCAGTAGCATCATGAGTGAATTCAACAATATAACTATCACATAAATCATTCTTTTCATGATGCACAAGCATATAATTTTTATTACTCTCCACATAAGCAAACTTCTTCTCATGAATAGTAGTGGGAGCAAACTCAACAAAATAATTATCATGTGAGGCATAATCCAATTGAAAACTAAAATCATGATGAAAAGCTTAATGGTTATCATTATTCTTAATAGCAAATAAGTCATCACAATAATCATCATAGATAGCAACTTTGTTCTCATAATACATCGGAACCTCTTCCGAAATAGTGGATTCATCACTAAATAAACTCATGACCTCTCCAAATCCACTTTCATCAATATAATCATCATAAATAGGAGGCATGCTTTCATCATAATAAATATTCTCATCTAAACTTGGGGGACAAAAAATATCATCTTCATCAAACATAGCTTCCCCAAGCTTGTGGCTTTGCGTATCATTAGCATCATGGATATTCAAGGAATTCATACTAACAACATTGCAATCATGCTCATCATTCAAATATTTTATGCCAAACATTTTATAGACTTCTTCTTCTAGCACATGAGCACAATTTTCATTACCATCATTTTCACGAAGTACATTGAAAAGATGAAGCGCGTGAGACAAACTCAATTCCATTTTTTGTAATTTTCTTTTATAGACTAATCTAGTGATAAAACAAGAAACTAAAAGATTCGATTGCAAGATCTAAAGATATACCTTCAAGCACTCACCTCCTAGGAAACGGCGCCAGAAAAGAGCTTGATGTCTACTACACAACCTTCTTCTTGTAGACGTTGTTGGGCCTCCAAGTGCAGAGGTTTGTAGGACAGTAGCAAATTTCCCTCAAGTGTATGACCTAAGGTTTATCAATCCGTGGGAGGCGTGGGATGAAGATGGTCTCTCTCAAACAACCCTGCAACCAAATAACAAAGAGTCTCTTGTGTCCCCAACACACCCAATACAATGGCAAATTGTATAGGTGCACTAGTTCGGCGAAGAGATGGTGATACAAGTGCAATATGGATGGTAGATATAGGTATTTGTAATCTAAAAATATAAAAACCGCAAGGTAACTAATGATAAAAGTGAGCGTAAAAGGTATTGCAATGCTAGGAAACAAGGCCTAGGGTTCATACTTTCACTAGTGCAAGTTCTCTCAAAAATAATAACATAATTGGATCATATAACTATCCCTCAACATGCAACAAAGAGTCACTCCAAAGTCATTAATAGCGGAGAACAAACGAAGAGATTATTGTAGGGTATGAAACCACCTCAAAGTTATCCTTTCTGATCGATCTATTCAAGAGTCCATAGTAAAATAACACGAAGCTATTCTTTCTGTTAGATCTATCATAGAGTTCGTACTAGAATAACACCTTAAGACACAAATCAACCAAAACCCTAATGTCACCTAGATACTCCAATGTCACCTCAAGTATTCGTGGGCATGATTATACGATATGCATCACACAATCTCAGATTCATCTATTCAACCAACACAAAGTACTTCAAAGAGTGCCCCAAAGTTTCTACCGAAGAGTCAAGACGAAAACGTGTGCCAACCCCTACGCATAAGTTCACAGTCACTGAACCCACAAGTTGATCACCAAAACATACATCAAGTGAATCATGTGATATCCCATTGTCACCACAGATAAGCACATGCAAGACATACATCAAGTGTTCTCAAATCCTTAAAGACTCAATCCGAAAAGATAACTTCAAAGGGAAAACTCAATCCATTACAAGAGAATAGAGGGGGAGAAACATCATAAGATCCAACTATAATAGCAAAGCTCACGATACATAAAGATCGTGCCAAATCAAGAACACGAGAGAGAGAGAGAGAGAGAGAGAGAGAGAGAGAGATCAAACACATAGCTACTAGTACATACCCTCAGCCCCGAGGGTGAACTACTCCCTCCTCGTCATGGAGAGTGCCGGGATGATGTAGATGGCCACCGACGAGGGATCCCCCCTCCGGCAGGGTGTTGGAACAGGGTCCCGATTGGTTTTTTGAGGCTACAGAGGCTTGCGGCAGTGGAACTCCCGATCTATGGTGCTCTTGGATGTTTTCAGAGTATATGGGTATATATAGGCAAAAGAAGTCGGGCAGGGGAGCCACGAGGGGCCCACGAGGGTGGGGGCGCACCTAGGGGGTAGGGCGCGCCCTGGACCCTCGTGGACACCTCGTTGCTTCCCTGACGTCCACTCCAAGTCTCCTGGATTGTGTTTGTTCCAGAGAACGATTCTCTCGGAGGTTTCATACCGTTTGGACTCCATTTGATATTCCTTTTATGTGAAACACTGAAATAGGCAAAAAACAGCAATTTGGACAGGGCCTCCGGTTAATAGGTAAGTCCCAAAAATAATATAAAAGTGTATAGTAAAGCCCATTAAACATCCAAAACAGGTAGTATAATAGCATGGAACTATAAAAAATTATAGATACGTTGGAGACGTATCAACTTCCACCATTCATTTTCTGAGAGAGAACCACCTACTCATGTGTTGAGATCAAGAGATGCCATTCCTACCATTTGAACCTTGATTTCTAGCCTTCCCCAATCTGCTTTCCACTCAAATCCTTCTTTCACCATAGCCAAATCTATGAGAGAGAGTTGAATGTTGGGGAGACTATCATTGGAAGCACAAGAGCAAGGAGTTCATCATCAACACACCATCTATTACCTTTTGGAGAGTGGTACCTCCTAGATTGGTTAGGTGTCTCTTGGGAGCCTCCGACATGATGTGGAGTTGAACCAAGAAGTTTGTAATGGCAGGGAGATTGCCTACTTCATGAAGATATACCCGAGTGAGGCAAGTCCTTCATGGGCGATGGCCATGGTGGGATAGACAAGGTTGCTTCTTCATGGACCCCTCATGGGTGGCGCCGTTTGCGGATTGAAGTCTCCAACAATGTGGACGTACGATAGCATCACTTATGGGAACCACGGCAAAAATCTTCATGTCTCCATTGCGTTTGCCTTCTCCAAACCCTTCCATTTACCTTCATATGCAATGTTTACATTTTGCTGCTATACTCTTAGAATTGCATGTGTAGGTTGATTGGTTGACTTGTCATAATTGCTAAAATCTGCCCGCAACTAAAATTGGGAAAATGAAAGATTTTTATTTGGTCAAGTAGTCTAATCACCCCCCTTCCATACATACTTTCGATCCTACAATTGGTATTAGAGCTTTGGTCTCCATTGGCCTTGATTTCCATTTCTTTGGTGATCATAGCCTCGGTTTCATAACCTAGGAGAGTATGGCGTCTGGTGAGGGTAACTACCACCGTATAGGTCCTTATTTTGATGGTACATATTTTGCTAGTTGAAAGCATAATATGAAAATGCATATTCTTGGTCATAACCCCGCCGTTTGGGCTATTGTTCGTATTGACTTGCAAGGTGAATTCTTTGTGGAAATTTGGGATATAATGATCAAGCTTGTGATATGCTCTTCAATGGATTGTGCCCCAAAAATGTCAACAAAATCAGCCGCCATGAGAATGCAAAGGAAATTTGGGATACTTTGGTTGATATGCATGAAGGTATCGAGTCTGTCAAGGAATCCAAGTAGGATGTGCTTCAAAGTCAACTTGACAAGTTCAAGATGAAGGATGGTGAAGGAGTCGTTGAAATGCACTCTAGCCTTGATCTCATCACAAATGAGATTACTGGCTTAGGAAGTGAAGAGATGACTGGCAAATTCATTATCAAGAAGATCCTTATAGCTTTGGATGGCAAATATGATACCATGTGCACATTTATCCAAATTATGCCCAACTACAAATATCTCAAGCCCACGATCATTGGTAGAATTGTTGCTCATGAGATGTCACTCAAGGATAAGGAAGGTCTCCACAACCAGTCAAGTGGTTCATACAAAGCTTCAAGTGATGCTCCCACAACATCAAGTGACAAGCTAGTCTCCAATGAAGAATTAAGCTTAATGGTGAAGAACTTCAACAAATTCTGCAAGAGTAGAGGCAAAGAGGGAAGCTACAAGTCAAGGTCCTACAATGAGAAAAGATCTTCTAGTCGTGATTGCAATTGCTACAATTGTGGAAGACCTGGACACTATTCCAAAGAGTGTACGGCTCCCTACAAGAAAAGAGAAGACTCACCAAAAAGGAGGAGTAGAAGAGATGAATCACCTCCAAGAGAGAGAAGGAGTAGAGATGATCGTTATGAATGAAGACCCTCCCGAAGAAGTAAGGATTCGGAAAGGAATTACAAGTCATCAAAGAGCTATACAAGAAGAAGACATCAAACTCATGTTGGTGAATGGGTTTCCGGTTCCGACTCCGACAACTACTCCGAGAGAAGCTATCACTCCCACTCTGAATATACTCAAGATGAAGGTGTTACCGGACTTGCTCTAGTATAATCCAACTCCCATGACATATTTGATTCACCAAATGAAGGAATTGGAAGATGCTTCATGGCTAAAGGCCCCAAGGTATCACACCCTAAATATCTTGATTTCAATAGTGATGAAGATGATTTGCTAGGCGATGATGATTTACTTGTTGACAAAAGTAGTGATGAAAACTATAATGAACTTGCTAGTGATCATGCTAATCAAGATGAAACGAATGGCAATGATAAGAAGGAGATCAAGCATCTAACTAAGGAACTAAACACTCTTAAGTTAGCTCATGAAACAACTCAATAGGATCATAGGAGCTCAACTCATGAGAAGCTACGCTTCGAGAAGCTAAAATTAGAGCAAGAGCATGAGTTTCTAAAAGCTATCAATGATGATCTTCAAAAGAAGAGTTATTCATACATTGTCAAACATATCTTCTTGTCTACTTACATGCCACAAGTAAAATCTAGCAACAAAAGCAAGAAAGATTGTTCTACTAGTAGTAACAATAACCATGCTAAATCCAATATTGTTGCTTCTAGTAATTCTCTTGATTCCACTGATGATTCTCTTAGCCAAGTTACACTTGAACAAGAAAATAGCTTATTGGAGGGAATTATAGAGAAAGGTGTTTACAAGAGCCTTGCTGGGAGTAAACAATTTGAGGAAATTGTACGCAACCAAGGAAGACACCGGAAGAATCAAGGTGTTGGTTTTGAATGAAATTTCAACAACAATGGAGTTGAATGGGAAGAGGATCAATACCCCAAGACGAAGTTTGTTCCTCAACAAGAGAAGTATGATCCCACTTATTTTGAGGGAACACAAGCTCAAGATGATCTTTCACCACAAGACCACAAGCTAAAAGGCAAGGACAAGCTTCAAGAAGAGATTGCCATATTTGAAGAAGCTTCAAAAGCCATGGTCAATTGGGTTCCCAAGAATACATCAAGCTCTACTTCATCAAGTTCGACTACAACTCCAAGGATTCCAAGTTGATTTGGGTCCCAAAGAAGAAGAACTAGAGTGTCCTTGAGGGTGACTCCACCAACATACTTCACTCATATTCACTTTGGCAAGGACTTGTGCAATCAACTTTCATATCTTGAACTAGTTCATGGGGTCACAACCCTCTTGTTGGTAAGACAAGGGACAATGTAACCTAATGCTTTCATGGACATCATCATACATGCAATTCACTCTATGTCTATGGATATCCTAGTATGTTCCTTGTGGAACTAACTCATGTAGGTATTGAAAGTGCAAAACTCCAAAGGATTTCTCCGAACTCTTGATGGACTACATCAACATTGAGCGTCCACATCTTCACTATCTACATGAAGTCATCATCGACAAAACCCAATGTTAGTTCAATCCTCTAAATTTGGGGGGATGTCACATCTAGGGGGAGCTTTGCTCTAAAAATTGAGCTAAAGCAACTCTAATGGTGTGAACACATTAATGCTTTATGTAAAAGTGGTAACCCCACTTGTGCTTAAATGATGAGTATGACCTATGATCAAATGTTCTCATTTGACTCCTAAGTCAATATACTCATATATAGATGACCTAGTCATCGCCAACTATTTGATAGATTCTACAATTTATTGTGCATGTTTGAACATATTTCAATTGCTATTTTAATGCATGAGCATGCTGGTTGCATATTTTCTTCATTCGAGGACATCCATTTGTTGTTTTGATTGCCTTGGATTTTGTTGGCCAAGTGGATGTACAAGAATGCCTAAGAACCTTCTCTAAATATCTATGCTTTTCTTGTCTCAAATTCTTTTCATGCTATATCACAAAAATTGAACAAGTCTTTTTGGGATCCTATAGGCGAGGAGCACTTGAAGCCACTGATCCGACAAGGGCTGACCTCCAAAACCTCCTGTGTGCATTTCGGTTGGGCCAACTCACACAAACTTGGTCAAACCGGAATCATTTAGATTAATATTGGTTTTCACCTCGGTGCTATCTATTAGACCAACTCGGCGGCACCAATTTGTTGTAACTGCAAGCAGTTACACGTCTCGGTGCCACGGATTTGTTCCATTCGGTGCTACCGACAACATACATGTATATATATCCAGCGTGACTGTACGTTGAAAATTTCTTCAAACGTCACGACTCTGCACCCTGTTGCTGTCGTCTCCTTGGTGTTTGGATCATCGCCCTCGTCTCCAACGCACCCTCGCTGCAGGACTCCTTCACTGTCAATGGCAATCTGCCCCGTTGTTGCCGCTGTAGAGAATCTCCACCAAGTTAGGGTGAGATTCGACCCCCTCGTGCTTCATTTTCTTCGATTCAATGCACAAGGGTTTTGCCATGTATCTTGCTACGAATGAAATTTCTTTATCCACCAGATTGATTCCTTAGATTAGTTTTGAGCAAATATTTTAGGTTTAGTTTTCCGCCAAAAGCATCTCGGACCGACCGATTAGGAAATTTCGGTTCCATCGATTTGGCTCTAGCCATTGCACTAGTACATCTCGATGCCACTTAGAAGTACGAATCGATGAGACCGAAAGTAAAATTTTAGTGAAACCCCAGCAACTCGGAGACACCGAACCACATCTCGGTCTGACCGAGATGGAGTGTTTTGGTTCTATGATTGCTTCGGTATCATTGAAATGACCAACTCGGTAGATCCGAAATGCATTTTGTGAACAACCTAGAACTAAGATTTGAACTGAAATTTTTGAAAAATCATTTTTCTTTTTGTGATAACTCATCTACTTTGCCCATACCTATCTATTCACAGGGTCAGCTTGTAAGATGTCAAGTGATAGTGATAGCCAGAACATGTCAAAACAAAATGTGGATCTCCGTGAGGGATCTAGTCCAGCTGAGAGCTATGATGAAGGCAGCAGGAGCCCTCCTAGCAATCTGCCAAAGGCTACCACAAGGACTAGGAATAAGAAGAATTCATATGATGAAGATGAAGAATTTGTGGCAAGTGAGGCTACATCTAAGAAAAGGGTTGTGCTAAGGAAAGAGTATGGTACTTCTGCCAGCACCAGACCAAGTGCCAAGGACAAGACAGCTGTGAGGAAAGTTCTTCTGTCAAAGTCTGACAAAGCCTCAGCTCCCAAAGAAACCATGACTTTCACACTTTAGGACTAAGTGATGTAGAGGATGATGCCAGCAAGAAGAAGAAGAGGCCAAGGAAGACCACTGCTCGTGTCATTGGCAAATCCTCCATGATAGAAGATGATCATGAGGAGGAGGAGGAGGAACCTACTGCTAATGCACCTGCATCAAAGACTCAAAAGCTCATGTCAGATGCGATGAAGTCTACTGCTCCCTCCAAATCAAAGTCCAAGCCCAAAGCACCAGCTCCCAAGATATCTTCCAGAAACATCTCTGTAAGTGAGAAGAACAAGGCCCCAGTGCCTGAGGTTAAGATTGATGATGAGCCACTAGTTCTCGGGAAGCTAAAGCCCAAGATTCCAGACAATGACAACTCACATCCAGTACCCGAGAACATGATGCTCATAAAGGACAAAGGTCTGCGTCAATGGAGGATGATTTATCCTTATTCTGTCAGGAGGACGACTGCTTGTGACTATCGCTTTCACACATGAGAGCAACAGGATTTCTATGAGACTGTGCTGCTTGACAAGAAGCCAATTGTTAGTGACATGAAATGGGTGGACTAGAAGTATATTGATGCCAAGAGGATCACTTTCCCCATGTTCATGAGAACTTCAGACTGGCAGGATTTCATGCATTCGTTGGGAAGAAGCTCATCAAATGGAATGATGAGATGATAATGCAATTCTATTCCACGACTCATTCCTATCGAGAAGGAAGGATTGCATGGATGACTAAGGTTTCCAAATACCAGTCAACAATCTCTGAGTGGGCTGAACTGCTTGGTGCTCCTAAGGAAGATGAGAATGACATTGATGTGTATGGGAAGCCTAGGATGGACCACAACTCCATGGCTAACATGTACAAGTCAATCCCTGCCAAAGATGTTGAAAGTCATAAGCTTGGTTCAATGAAGCATTTGCTTGCTGGTTTGGCCACCATAAACACTATCTTGAGGCACACTCTGTTGCCCAAGTCTGGAAATGACAAGATGGTCCGTGGCCACTCCATCAATTTGTTACATCTGTTTGACACTCCACAAAAATTCAAAGTTATGAGCCTGATAGTAGAGACAATCAAGAGAATTGCAGCTGGTCAGAAGTGATCTTGTGGATTTGCTCCTCATATCCAGTTGCTCATCAACTCAAAGGTTGGAACAAGCACTTATCTACTTGATCGTGAGCATCTCCCACTGCAGCCTGAGTTTGAGGACACCATTGTAGTGATGGATCCTTCACATCCTTCATCTGCTCAAGCTCAAGAAGAGATCCAAGCAGCTACAACAGCAAAAGTAGCACAAGGAACATCAACACGCAATGCTCCCATAGCCAACCTCAAGATGAAGAATGATTAAATGACATATCTGCTTGAAGCAACAATGAGGATTGAGAAAAGTTTGGCTAAGAACCAGCAAAGCTTAGAGCGGGTGGTCGAAGCTAAGATATATGATTTTGATGTAAAGATCACCGAGGTTCAGCTAGTTGTGACAAAGCTAAAGGAAGATGTCGATGCGGCCAGAGTTGCTGCCGCAGAGGACAGTGGAGATGAGCAAGCTACAACTGAGAGGTTCCAGACAGTGCATAAGGCACCCAGAACTTCAGTCATGCCAGTTGCAGACACGAGGACCACTCACTCTGCACCTGCTGCTACTGCTACTGTGCCACCTCCAATATCTACTACACCAGCCCAGCAGACATCAGACGGAGACTTCCGGATGCACTTCTCTCCACGCCATCTACGCACACCGGAGCCACCAGCCAGAAGTCACCTTTAGGATCTGCCGAGGATCGTGCCTAGAGATACGCATAGCTCTATACCTTTTCTAACTTTTTGGTACTTGTTGCCACAGAGGGAGAAATTGTATAGATCATTAGGCTTCAAGAGAGAGTGCCTCGCTTTTGCTCGTTGTTTTTTCTTGAGTTCTTGCTACCATTTCCGTTTGATTCGTGATACTTTGTTTGTTTTGTGTGTGAGATACTATGTTTCTCTTGTGTGATTGATCATACTATGCTTCATATGGTGCCTAATGCTTATCTCTACCATTATTGGTGTATGATCATTCACTTATGTTTTTGGTGATGCGTGCTTACTATTCCACTCATATCATTTTGCACGCTCCACCAAGACGTATGTGACATGGAAGAGTGACCCATGATCCTAATCGTTTGTGTTGCATTCAAACAAAAGTTCTTAATAATGCACAAATTTAGGGGGAGCTATTGCTTATCACATACTCCCTCCGTCCCAAAATATGTGACTCAACTTTACACTAACTTTGTACTAAAGTTAGTACAAAGTTGAGTCACTTATTTTGGGACAGAGGGAGTACTTCTCAAAACGATGGTGTAATTCATTAATTTAGTCATTTGTCGAAGCTTTGATCTATATGTTGTCATCAATTACCAAAATGGGGGAGATTGAAAGTGCAACTAATCCCCGAGTGGTTTTCGTAATTCATAACAACATATATCTCATTGAACTAATGTTCATTCAAGATAAATATTTCAAAATGTTCAATGATTGGCATGGCATGAACTAGAGATGTGGACCCCTCAAAATGCTAAGGACAAGGATTGGCAAAATCTCAAGACTCTACATTTTTGGTTAAGTGGTCCAAGATCACATTGAGTCCATAGGAAAGTCAATACTATTAAAAGGGATGAGGTGTTGCTTAATGATCTATTTTCTCAAGTGCTTAGTGATATTGCTCCAATACTCTCACCACTTTCTCTATCCAAATCTATTGTAGGATCGAAAGTATGTCTAGAGGGGGGTGATTAGACTACTTGACCAAATAAAAACCTAGCCTTTTCCCAATTGTAGTTCTTGGCAGATTTTAGCAATTTAGCACAAGTCAAGCAATCAAGATATGGTTCAAGCAAGTATGCAAAGAGTATATGAGCAGCGGAAAGTAAAGCATGCAACTTGCAAGAAAGTAAATGGATGGGATTGGAGTATGTAAACGCAATTGGAGACACGGATGTTTTTCGCATGTTTCCGATAGGTGGTGCTATCGTACATCCACGTTGATGGTGACTTCAACCCACGACGGGTAACGACTGCGCGAGTCCACGGAGGGATCCACCCACAAAGGGTCCATGAAGAAGCAACCTTGTCTATCCCACCATGGCATCACCCATGAAGGACTTGCCTCACTAGGGTAGATCTTCACGAAGTAGGCGATGTCCTTGCCCTTACAAACTCCTTGGTTCACTCCACAATCTTGTCGGAGGCTCCCAAGTGACACCTAACCAATCTAGGAGACACCACTCTCCAAAAGGTAATAGATGGTGTGTTGTTGATGAACTCCTTGCTCTTGTGCTTCAAATGATAGTCTCCCCAACATTCAACTCTCTCTCATAGGATTGGATTTGGTGGAAAGATGATTTGAGTGGAAAGCAACTTGGGGAAGGCTAGAGATCAAGATTCAAATGGTTGGATTGGAATATCTTGGCCTCAACACATGAGTAGGTGGTTCTCTCTCAGAAAATGAATGCTGGAAGTGTAGGCACGTTTTGATGGCTTTCCCCTGAATGAGGAGTGGGTGGAGGGGTATATATAGCCTCCATACAAAATCTAACCGTTACACACAATTCACCAAACTCGGTGGGACCGAATCAGAAAACTCGGTCGAACCAATTTAGTTCATAATGTGACCGTTAGGAATTTCAGTGAGTCTGACATGTCAACTCGGTGGGACCGATATCATTAGGGTTAGGGCATAACGTAATCTCGGTTTATCGATTACGCAAACTTGGTGGGACCGACTTTGGTAATAAGCTAACCAGAGAGTTGGTCAGGCAAACTCGGTGGGACCAATTAGCTCGTCTCGGTGGGACTGAAGCATTACGAAAAGGAAACAGGGAGTTTATATTGCAGACTCGGTGGGACCGATCGCTCATCTCGGTTTGACCAAAAAGTTACGAAGGGAAATAGAGAGTTTGCAATCCCTTCTCGATGAGATCGAGATCCCTATCAGTGAGACCGAAGTGACTAGGGTTTCTGGCAGTGGCTATGTCAAATGAACTCGGTGGCGCCGGATAGATCAAATTGGTGGGGTCAAGTTTGACTTTTGGTTTTGGACATATGTGGATATGAGAAAGTGGTGGCTTTGGAGCATATCACTAATCATTTTGAGCAAGCAAGCCATTAAGCAACACCTCATCCCCTTTTAATAGTATTGGCTTTCCTATAGACTCAATGTGATCTTAGATCACTAAAATAGAAAATGTAGAGTCTTGGACTTTAGAGCTTGAGCCAATCTTTTGTCCTTAGCATTTTGAGGGGTCCACAATCCTAATCCATGCCATGCCAATCATTGAACTTTCCTGAAATATTTATCTTGAAATGCCATTAGTTCAATGAGCTATATGTTGTTAATCATTACCAAAACCACCCAGGGATAGTTGCACTTTTAATCTCCCCCTTTTTGGTAATTAATGACAACATATAGATCAAAGCTTCGACAAATGATAATAAGATTGCAATACATCGTCGGTTTGAGAAGCATGTGATAAGCAAGAGCTCCCCCTAAATTTGTGCATTATTTAAAATTTGCTTTGGACTGCAAATGCACAATGTGTTAGGATCATGGGTCACTCTTCCATGTCACATGCATCTTGGTGGAGCGCTCAAAATGTTAACAATTGAAAACATGCACTCATCACCAACTAAAGTGAATGATCATAAATGGCAATAAGGGATAATATCATTCAAGCACACATTAAGGTAGCATATGAGCAACCACATGATCATCCAAGTATCTCACAAAAGGACATAATGTATCAAGCAAACACACAATAAAGTTCAACCAAATAAAATGCAAAGAGAGACAAAAAGCAACACACTCTCTCTCTCTCAAAGACTATGATCTATACATATCCCCCCCTTTGGCAACAAGTTACCAAAAAGTTAAAAATATGCATAGTGCTATGCGTCTCTCGGGCTTGGTCTCCATGAGGTGGTGTAGAGATGACTCCAAGGATGAAGGCTTCTGTTGATGTAGCTGGAGCTGCTGGAGGTGGCACTGAAGCTGTGGCTGTTGGTGCAGATGTAGTGGCTCTAGTATCAGGAACATGCACTACATCAGACCTTTGACCTCTTGGCACTCTTGTGAAAGCATCTGTAGTAGCCTTGCCTTTCTTCTCCTCTACTTCCTCCTGGAGTTGCTCAACTACTGACTGAATCTCAGTTACTTTGACATCAAGATCATAGAATTTTTGCTCAATGATTCTCTCCAAACTCTCCTGATTTTAAGTCAGGGTGGCGAAGCCCTTCTCAATCCTTAAGGTGGATTGGATCAGATATCTAAGTTGATCTTGTTTGCTCATTAGGAACACCTGAGATGCCTCTTCAGCACTTGGCATCTTTGCAGCTTTCTCTGCCTTTACTTTTTCTCTCTTCTCATGTGCTTGCATTGAGGAAGGATCTTTCTCATCCATGACCACAATGTTCTTCTCAAAATCTGGCTTGAGAGGTAAATTCCTTGTCCAACAAATAAGTGCATGTAGCCATCTTTGAGTTGATGAGCACCTGCATATGTGGAGCATATCCACAAGACCTTTTCTGATATGCAGTTGTCCTCTTGATTGTTTCCATAATCAGACTCGTCACTTTGAACTTCTGAGGAACATCAAAGATGTGTAGCAAGTTGATTGAGTGTCCTATTATCATCTTGTGATCTCCAGACTTGGGCAAAAGAGTATGCCTCCGGATGGTGTTGATTGTAGGCACGCCTGACAATAAGTGCTTCACTGAACCAAGCTTGTGAGTTTCCAGGTCTGCATCAGGAATTTCCTTGTACATACTTGCCATTGAGTTATGGTCTTTCTTCTTCTTGGCATACACATCCAAGTCATCCTCATGAGCTGCTGGGGCATTTATCAATCTGGCCCATTCATCAAAAGTGGATTGGTACCTAGTACCTTCTGACATACATACAATTATGCCATCTGGATAGAAGTGAGCAGTGGTGTAGAATTGCATGATCAGCTCATCATTCCACTTAGTGAGCTTCTGGCCAACAAACTTGTCAACTCCACAGTTCTTGACGCTATCATATACACCTGGGAAGTGGTCTTCATTTTCTCTAATGTATGTCCAGTCAACCCATCTCATGTCACATACTATTGGCTTCTTGTCAAGCAGAATAGTCTTATAAAAGTCTTGTTGTTCCTTAGTGTGGAACCTGTAATCCACATCAGTTCTCCTTCTCACAGCGTAGGGGTCATTCTTCCTCCAAAGTCTCAGACCTGCATCCTTCCTGATGCTCATGTCCTCTGCCACTAGATGTGTGTCATCACTACAAAAAAAGACACATCCGTGACATTTTGGGCTGAACGAAAAAAAATTCTGTCATACATATGACACTTCTATGATGATAATTGTGACAAAACCCGGTATGACATTCTTTGGGCCATCCATGACGGAAAAAATCATGGTAGAAGCGAGGGGGAGGAAAATTTCGGGGAGTTGCCGGTTACGGTGGGAGGTCGGGGGCCGAGCGATGCGCATTTCTCTTGTACACATGCGAGCCGTTGGCCCTAACTGAACCCGAGCGAGGCGTTGGGCTCTAACTGAACCTGAGCGATTGCACTGCAGGCTACGCGTTACTGAACCCGAGCGATCGATCGATGGCTATTAACTGAACCCGATGGAGAGATTCCTTCGCTACTGCTGCTAACTGAAGCCGATCGATTGGATGAACAGTGAGCGGTGGCGTTGCCTCTGGATGAACAGGACCCCGTGGTGTGGAGGGCTGGATGAACAGTAGATGGTGGAGGGGTGGCCGTGGAGGGGTGGCCGTGGAGGGGTGGTTGAACAGGACCCCGTGGTGTGGAGGGCTGGATGAACAGTAGATGGTGGAGGGCTGGATGAACAGTAGATGGTGGAGGGGTGTTTGAACAGTAGCCGGTGGAGTAGCGCGCGGTGGAGGCTGGATGAACAGGAGCCCGTGCAGGCTGGAGGAGGTCGATGGTAGCCCGTGGAGGCTAGAGGAGGTCGACGGTGGAGATGAACAGTATCCCGTGAAGTCCCATTTTGCGGTACGCCACACCCCTCCCGATGAACAGGACCCCCGTTTCGACCGTAGGAGGTCCGTTTCCTCCGTTTTGCGGTACTCCACACCCCGGCCGATGAACAGGACCCTCGTTTCGACCATAGGAGGTCCGTTTCGTCCGTTTTGCGGTACGCCACACCCCTCCCGATCAACAGGACCCCCATTTCGACCGTAGGAGGTCCGTTTCGTCAGTTGTGCGGTACGCCACACCCCTCCCGATCAACAGGACCCCCGTTTCGACCGTAGGAGGTCCGTTTCCTCTGTTTTGCGGTACGCCACACCCCTCCCGATCAACAGGACCCCGTTCCGAATGTAGGAGGTCCGTTTCCTCCATTGTGCGGTATGCCAGGCCTCGTTTCCATCGCATGTTCCGTCCAAGCCCTCCCGATGAACACGGCCATACATTCCGTTCCGACCCAACCGGTTGGCTCTGAAGGAAATATGCCCTAGGGGCAATAATAAAGTTATTATTTATTTCCTTATTTCATGATAAATGTTTATTATTCATGCTAGAATTGTATTAACCGGAAACTTGATACATGTGTGAATACATAGACAAACATATAGTCACTAGTATGCCTCTACTTGACTAGCTCATTAATCAAAGATGGTTATGTTTCCTAACCATAGACATGTGTTGTCATTTGATTAATGGGATCACATCATTAGGAGAATGATGTGATTGACATGACCCATTCCGTTAGCCTAGCACTTGATCATTTAGTATGTTGCTATTGCTTTCTTCATGACTTATACATGTTCCTGTAACTATGAGATTATGCAACTCCCATTTACCGGAGGAACACTTTGGGTGCTACCAAACGTCACAACATAACTGGGTGATTATAAAGGAGTACTACAGGTGTCTCCAAAGTTACATGTTGGGTTGGCGTATTTCGAGATTAGGTTTTGTTACTCCGATTGTCGGAGAGGTATCTCTGGGCCCTCTCGGTAATGCACATCATTATAAGCCTTGCAAGCAATGTAGCTAATGAGTTAGTTACGGAATGATGCATTACGTAACGAGTAAAGAGACTTGCCGGTAACGAGATTGAACTAGGTATTGGATACCGACGATCGAATCTCGGGCAAGTAACATACCGATGACAAAGGGAACAACGTATGTTGTTATGCGGTTTGACCGATAAAGATCTTCGTAGAATATGTAGGAGCCAATATGAGCATCCAGGTTCCGCTATTGGTTATTGACCGAAAATAGTTCTAGGTCATGTCTACATAGTTCTCGAACCCGTAGGGTCCGCACGCTTAAGGTTTCGATGACAGTTATATTATGAGTTTATGAGTTTTGATGTACCGAAGGAGTTCGGAGTCCCGGATGAGATCGGGGACATGACGAGGAGTCTCGAAATGGTCGAGACGTAAAGATCGATATATTGGACGACTATATTCGGAGTTCGGAAAGGTTCCGAGTGATTCGGGTATTTTTTGGAGTACCGGAGAGTTACGGGAATTCGCCAGGGAGTATATGGGCCTTATTGGGCCATACGGGAATAGTGGAGAGAGGCCAAAAGGAAGGAGGCCTGCGCCCCCCCTCTGGTCCGAATTGGACAAGGGGCGCAGCCCCCCTTTCCTTCTTCCTCTCCCCCTCTTTCCCCTTCTCCTACTCCAACAAGGGAGGTGGAATCCTACTAGGACTAGGGAGTCCTAGTAGGACTCCACACTTGGCACGCCCCCTCCTAGGGCCGGCCACCTTCCCCCTTGCTCCTTTATATACGGGGGCAGGGGGGCACCCCATGACACACAAGTTGATCTACGGATCGTTCCTTAGCCGTGTGCGGTGCCCCCCTCCACCATATTCCACCTCGGTCATATCGTCGCGGAGTTTAGGCGAAGCCCTGCGCCGGTAGAGCATCATCATCGTCACCATGCCGTCGTGCTGACGGAAGTCATCCCCGAAGCTTTGCTGGATCGGAGCCCGGGGATCGTCATCGAGCTGAACGTGTGCTGAACTCGGAGGTGCCGTACGTTCGGTATTTGGATCGGTCGGATCGTGAAGACGTATGACTACATCAACTGCGTTGTCATAACGCTTTCTCTTATGGTCTACGAGGGTACGTGGACAACACTCTCCCCTCTCATTGCTATGCATCACCATGATCTTGCGTGTGCGTAGGATTTTTTTTTTTGAAATTACTGCGTTCCCCAACAGTGGCATCCGAGCCTAGGTTTTATGCGTTGATGTTATATGCACGAGTAGAACACAAGTGAGTTGTGGGCGATACAAGTCATACTGCTTACCAGCATGTCATACTTTGGTTCGGCGGTATTGTGAGATGAAGCGGCCCGGACCGACATTACGCGTACGCTTACGCGAGACTGGTTTCACCATTACGAGCACTTGTGCTTAAAGGTGGCTGGCGGGTGTCTGTCTCTCTCACTTTAGCTGAATCGAGTGTGGCTACGCCCGGTCCTTGCGAAGGTTAAAACAGCACTAACTTGACGAACTATCGTTGTGGTTTTGATGCGTAGGTAAGAACGGTTCTTGCTAAGCCCGTAGCAGCCACGTAAAATTTGCAACAACAAAGTAGAGGACGTCTAACTTGTTTTTGCAGGGCATGTTGTGATGTGATATGGTCAAGACGTGATGATATATTTTATTGTATGAGATGATCATGTTTTGTAACCGAAGTTATCGGCAACTAGCAGGAGCCATATGGTTGTCGCTTTATTGTATGAAATGCAAACGCCCTGTAATTGCTTTACTTTATCACTAAGCGGTAGCGATAGTCGTAGAAGCAATAGATGGCGTAAAGACAACGATGCTACGATGGAGATCAAGGTGTCGCGCCAGTGACGATTGTGATCACGACGGTGCTTCGAAGATGGAGATCACAAGCACAAGATGATGATGGCCATATCATATCACTTATATTGATTGCATGTGATGTTTATCCTTTATGCATCTTATCTTGCTTTGATTGACGGTAGCATTTTAAGATGATCTCTCATTAATTATCAAGAAGTGTTCTCCCTGAGTATGCACCGTTGTGAAAGTTCTTCGTGCTGAGACACCACGTGATGATCGGGTGTGATAGGCTCTATGTTCAAATACAACGGGTGCAAAACAGTTGCACACGCGGAATACTCGGGTTAAACTTGACGAGCCTAGCATATACAGATATGGCCTCGGAACACGGAGACCGAAAGGTCGAGCGTGAATCATATAGTAGATATGATCAACATAATGATGTTCACCATTGAAACTACTCCATCTCACGTGATGATCGGACATGGTTTAGTTAATTTGGATCACGTGATCACTTAGATGACTAGAGAGATGTCTGTCTAAGTGGGAGTTCTTAAGTAATATGATTAATTGAACTTAAATTTATCATGAACTTAGTTCTGGTAGTATTTTGCAAATTATGTTGTAGATCAATAGCTTGCGTTGTTGCTTTCATATGTTTATTTTGATATGTTCCTAGAGAAAATTGTGTTGAAAGATGTTAGTAGCAATGATGCGGATTGGATCCGTGATCTGAGGTTTATCCTCATTGCTGCATAGAAGAATTATGTCCTTAATGCACCGCTAGGTGACAGACCTATTGCAGGAGCAGATGCAGACGTTATGAACGTTTGGCTGGCTCAATATGATGACTACTTGATAGTTAAGTGCACCATGCTTAATGGCTTAGAATCGGGACTACAAAAACGTTTTTGAAACATCATGGAACATATAAGATGTTTCAAGAGATGAAATTGGTATTTCAGACTCATGCCCGTGTCAAGAGGTATGAGACCTTTGACAAATACTTCGCCTAAAAGATGGAGGAGAATTGCTCAACTAGTGAGCAAGTACTTAGATTGTCTGAGTACTACAATCGCTTGAATCAAGTGGGAGTTAATCTTCCAGATAAGATAGTGATTGGCAGAGTTCTCTAGTCACCATCACCAAGTTACTGGAACTTCGTGATGAACTATAATGCAAGGGATGACGAAAACAATTCCCGAGCTCTTCGTGATGCTGAAATCGACGAAGGTAGAAATCAAGAAAGTGCATCAAGTGTTGATGATTGACAAGACCACTAGTTTCAAGAAAAGGGCAAAGGGAAAGAAAAGGGAACTTCAAGTAGAATGACAAGCAAGTTGTCACTCCCGCGAAGAAGCCCAAAGCTGGACCAAATCCTGAAACTGAGTGATTATACTGCAAAGGAAATGGTCACTAGAAGCCGAAATGCCTTGAATATTTGGTGGATAAGAAGGATGGCAAAGTGAACAAGGGTATATTTGATATACATGTTATTGATGTGTACCTTACTAGTGTTTATAGTAACCCCTGAGTATTTGATACTTATTCGGTTGCTAAGATTAGTAACTCGAAACAGGAGTTACAGAATAAACAGAAACTAGTTGAGGGTGAAGTGACGATGTGTGTTGGAAGTGGTTCCAAGATTGATATGATCATCATCGCACACTCCCTATACTTTCGGGATTAGTGTTGAACCTAAATAAATGTTATTTGGTGTTTGCGTTGAGCATGAATATGATTTGATCATGTTTATTGCAATACGATTATTCATTTAAAATCAGAGAATAATTGTTGTTCTGTTTAAATGAATAAAACCTTTGATGGTCATACACCCAATAAAAATAGTTTGTTGGATCTCGATCGTAGTAATACACATATTCATAATATTGATGCAAAAAGATGCAAAGTTGATAATGATAGTGCAACTTATTTGTGGCACTGCCGTTTGGGTCATATCGGTGTAAAGCGCATGAAGAAACTCCATAAAGATGGATTTTCGGAATCACTTGGTTATGAATCATTTGATGCTTGCGAACCGTGCCTTTTGGGCAAGATGACTAAAAACTCCGTTCTCCGGAACAATGGAACAAGCTACTGACTTATTGGAAATAATACATACCGATGTATGCGATCCAATGAGTGTTGATGCTCGTGGCAAGTATCATTATTTTCTGACCTTCACAAAATGATTTGAGCAGATATGGGTATATCTACTTGATGAAACATAAGTCTGAAATAATTGAAAGGTTCAAAGAATTTTAGAGTGAAGTGGAAAAATCATCGTAACAAGAAAATAAAGTTTCTACGATCTGATCGCGGAGACGAATATTTGAGTTACGAGTTTGGTCTTCAATTAAAACAATGTGGAATAGTTTCACAGCTCACGCCACCTGGAACACCACAACGTTATGGTGTGTCCGAACGTCATAACCGCACTTTATTGGATATGGTGCGATCTATGATGTCTCTTATCGGTTTTACCACTATCGTTTTGGGGTTGTGCATTTAGAGACAGCTGCATTCACGTTTAAAAGGGCACCATCTAAATCCGTTGAGACGACACCGTATGAACTATGGTTTAGCAGTAAACCTAAGCTGTCGTTTCTTAAAGTTTGGAGTTGCGATGCTTATATGAAAAAGGTTTCAACCTGATAAGCTCAAACCCAAATCAGAGAAGTGCGTCTTCATAGAATACCCAAAGTTAACTATTGGGTACACCTTCTATCACAGATCCGAAGGCAAGTTATTCATTGCTAAGAATGGATCCTTTCTAGAGAAGGAGTTTCTCTCGAAAGAAGTGAGTGGGAGGAAAGTAGAACTTGATAAGGTAATTGTACCTTCTCCCAAATTGGAAAGTAGTTCATCACAGAAATCAATTCCAGTGATGCCTACACCGATTAGTGAGGAAGTTAATGATGATGATCATGAAGCTTCAGATCAAGTTACTACCGAACCTCGTAGGTCTTCCAGAATAAGATCTGCACCAAAGTGGTACGGTAATCCTGTTCTGAAAGTCATGTTACTAGACCATGATGAACCTATGAACTATGAGGAAGCGATGATGAGCCCAGATTCCACGAAATGGCTTGAGGCCATAAAATCTGAGATATGATCCATGTATGAGAACAAAGTATGGACTTTGATTGACTTGCTTGATGATCAGCAAGCCATGTTAAATAAATGGATCTTCAAGAGGAAGACGGACGCTGATAGTAGTGTTACTATCTACAAAGCTAGACTTGTCGAAAAGGGTTTTTGACAAAGTTCAAGGTGTTGAATACGATGAGATTTTCTCACACGTATCGATGCTTAAGTCTGTCCGAATCATGTTAGCAATTGCCACATTTTATGAAATCTGGCAAAAGGATGTCAAAAAACTGCATTCCTTAATGTATTTATTAAAGAAGAGTTGTATATGATGCAACCAGAAGGTTTTGTCAATCCTAAAGGTGCTAACAAAGTGTGCAAGCTCCGGCGATCCATTTATGGACTGGTGCAAGCCTCTCGGAGTTGGAATATACGCTTTGATGAGTAGATCAAAGCATATGGTTTTATACAGACTTTTTGAGAAGCCTGTATTTACAAGAAAGTGAGTTGGAGCTCTGTAGCATTTCTAATATTATATGTGGATGACATATTGTTGATTGGAAATGATATAGAAATTCTGGATAGCATGAAAGGATACTTGAATAAGAGTTTTTTAAAGAAAGACCTCGGTGAAGCTGCTTACACATTGAGCATCAATATCTATATAGATAGATCAAGACGCTTGATAAGATTTTTCAATGAGTACATACCTTGATAAATTTTTGAAATAATTCAAAATGGAACAGTCAAAGAAGGAGTTCTTGCCTGTGATGCAAAGGTGTGAATTTGAGTAAGACTCAAGACCCGACCATGGCAGAAAATAGAAAGAGAATGAAAAGTCATTCCCTGTGCCTCAGTCATAGGTTCTATAAAGTATGCTATGATGTGAACCAGACCTATTGTATACCTTGCTCTGAGTTTGACAAAGGAATACAATTTTGATCTAAGAGTAGATCACTGGACAGCGGTCAAGAATATCCTTAGTGGGGACTAAGGAAATATTTCTCGATTATGGAGGTGATAAAAGAGCCCGTAGTAAAGAGTTACATCGGTGCAAGCTTTTACACCGATCCAGATGACTCTAAGTCTCAATCTGGATACATATTGAAAGTGGGAGCAATTAGCTAGAGTAGCTCCATGCAGAGCATTGTGGACATAGAATATTTGCAAAATACATACGGCTCTGAATGTGACAGGCCCGTTGACTAAGCTTCTCTCACGAGCAAAACATGATCACACCTTAGTACTCTTTGGGTGTTAATCACATAAGCGATGTGAACTAGATTATTGACTCTAGTAAACCCTTTGGGTGTTGGTCACATGACGATGTGAACTATGGGTGTTAATCATATACAGATATGAATATTGATGTTAAATCACATGGCGATGTGAACTAGATTATTGACTCTAGTGCAAGTGGGAGACTGAAGGAAATATGCCCCAGAGGCAATAATAAAGTTATTATTTATTTCCTTATTTCATGATAAATGTTTATTATTCATGCTAGAATTGTATTAACCGGAAACTTGATACATGTGTGAATACATAGACAAACATATAGTCACTAGTATGCCTCTACTTGACTAGCTCATTAATCAAAGATGGTTATGTTTCCTAACCATAGACATGTGTTGTCATTTGATTAATGGGATCACATCATTAGGAGAATGATGTGATTGACATGACCCATTCCGTTAGCCTAGCACTTGATCGTTTAGTATGTTGCTATTGCTTTCTTCATGACTTATACATGTTCCTGTAACTATAAGATTATGCAACTCCCGTTTACCGGAGGAACACTTTGGGTGCTACCAAACATCACAACGTAACTGGGTGATTATAAAGGAGTACTACAGGTGTCTCCAAAGGTACATGTTGGGTTGGCGTATTTCGAGATTAGGTTTTGTCACTCCGATTGTCGGAGAGGTATCTCTGGGCCCTCTCAGTAATGCACATCACTATAAGCCTTGCAAGCAATGTAGCTAATGAGTTAGTTACGGAATGATGCATTACGTAACGAGTAAAGAGACTTGCCGGTAACGAGATTGAACTAGGTATTGGATACCGACGATCGAATCTCGGGCAAGTAACATACCGATGACAAAGGGAACAACGTATGTTGTTATGCGGTTTGACCGATAAAGATCTTCGTAGAATATGTAGGAGCCAATATGAGCATCCAGGTTCCGCTATTGGTTATTGACCGAGAATAGTTCTAGGTCATGTCTACATAGTTCTCAAACCCGTAGGGTCCGCACGCTTAAGGTTTCGACGACAGTTATATTATGAGTTTATGAGTTTTGATGTACCGAAGGAGTTCGGAGTCCCGGATGAGATCGGGGACATGACGAGGAGTCTCGAGATGGTCGAGACGTAAAGATCGATATATTGGACGACTATATTCGGAGTTCGGAAAGGTTCCGAGTGATTCGGGTATTTTTCGGAGTACCGGAGAGTTACGGGAATTCGCCGGGGAGTATATGGGCCTTATTGGGCCATACGGGAATAGAGGAGAGAGGCCAAAAGGAAGGAGGCCTGCGCCCCCCCCCTCTGGTCCGAATTGGACAAGGGGCGCAGCCCCCCTTTCTTTCTTCCTCTCGCCCTCTTTCCCCTTCTCCTACTCCAACAAGGGAGGTGGAATCCTACTAGGACTAGGGAGTCCTAGTAGGACTCCACACTTGGCACGCCCCCTCCTAGGGCTGGCCACCTCCCCCCTTGCTCCTTTATATACGGGGGCAGGGGGGCACCCCATGACACACAAGTTGATCTACGGATCGTTCCTTAGCCGTGTGCGGTGCCCCCCTCCACCATATTCCACCTCGGTCATATCGTCGCGGAGTTTAGGCGAAGCCCTGCGCCGGTAGAGCATCATCATCGTCACCACGCTGTCGTGCTGACGAAACTCATCCCCGAAGCTTTGCTGAATCGGAGCCCGGGGATCGTCATCGAGCTGAACGTGTGCTGAACTCGGAGGTGCCGTACATTCGGTATTTGGATCGGTCGGATCGTGAAGACGTACGACTACATCAACCGTGTTGTCATAACGCTTTCGCTTACGGTCTACGAGGGTACGTGGACAACACTCTCCCCTCTCGTTGCTATGCATCACCATGATCTTGCATGTGCGTAGGAATTTTTTTTGAAATTACTGCGTTCCCCAACAGGCTCCCCATGAACACGACGACGGCGCTGTTTCTCCGTTCCGGCCCATCCATGTACGTATGCACGAGTAGGCGTTCGAGACCCTGCCTGTATGTACGTACGTGGCCGTATTCTCTTTCTTGCACCCTCGCCGTTGTACGTACGTGTACATGCTACGTGCGTGCCTCTACAACGACACGTGCGCGCCTCTACATCGACCAGTATGTACGTACACGTTCGCGACCAGAATGACAACGGTACGTACGCTTCGACCTGGTGGGTCCCGACTGTCAGGCACTTCCTTGCCTGCAAAGATGTAGCTGGTGGGTCCCAGCAGTCAGGGGGCGAATCATTTTGATTTTTTTGCCCGGACGCACTTCCTTGCGTGCGAAGATGTAGCTGGTGGGTCCCAGCAGTCAGGGGGGCGAATCATTTTTTTTGCCCGGACGCACTTCCTTGCGTGCGAAGATGTAGCTGGTGGGTCCCAGCAGTCAGGGGGGCGAATCGTTTTTTTTTCGGACGCACTTCCTTGCGTGCGAAGATGTAGCTGGTGGGTCCCAGCAGGCAGGGGGGATGTTTTTTTCGCGAAATTCGGTGGCCCATCCGGTGGTTCCCCGCTGTCAGGTGGAGGAATAATTATTTTGCGTGTAATAAGGAGGCACTTCCTTGCTACGGCCGTGGACCCAGCTGTCAGCCTCTCCACGTATAGTCCACGTCCGATGGAAGCCATTCCTTGACCACGTTAACCACGCCGCGCCGAGAGCGCCAGGGCGGTGGACGACGGCGAGGCCTAGGAAGGGGACGACGCGGAGCCGGGGAAGACGAGGCAGTGGATGCCCACGCGTAGAGGAGTATGAGGGTTCACTCGTTCGGCTGCGGTGTGAGGCTGCCGTCGCCGCAGAATAACAGGGGTGTGGGTGCGTAGAGGGATGGCCTGGCCAGCGATGGGAGTAGTAGGGGGCGATGAGGCCTCCGCGGCATCATAGCCGGCCACAGGCGGCAGGAGCAGGCGGCACGACCGGCGCTGCTTTGGGCGGCTGGAGCAAGAAGACCAGAGGTTGAAGAAGCACTACGGCCGTTGGATGGACATCGTACGGTCACTGGAGCTAGAATTGTTCATATATTGACTAAAGTTGACAAAGGCCTCCATCCCAGTCAACTTAGTAGGCCCACAAGTCAGCCTCCCACCAAGGTTGGTCCCAGCTAGCAGGGGGTATTCATTTTTTTGTGCGTAATAAGGAGGCACTTCTGGTGGGTCCGAGCTGACAGCGGGGGAACAGTTTTTTTGCAAAATACGGTGGCCCGTCCTGTGGGTCCCAGCAGTAAGGGGGGAATGTTTTTTTCGCAAAATACTGGTGGCCCATCCGGTGGGTCCTTGCTGTCAGGTGGAGGAATAATTATTTTCCGCGTAATAAGGAGGCACTTCCTTGCGGCTGCCGTGGACCCAGCTGTCAGCCTCTCCACGTACAGTACTCTTCTGATGGAAGTCGGTCGTTGACCACATTGACCACGCCGCGCTGAGAGCACCACGGCGGTGGACGACGGCGAGGCCTAGGAAGGGGACAACATGGAGCCGGGGAAGACGCGGCAGTGGAAGCCCGCGCGGAAAGGATTACGAGGGTTCACCGGTTCGGCTGCGGTGTGAGGCTGTCGTCGCTGCAGAATAACAGGGGGTGTGGGTGAGTAGAGGGATGCCCTGGCCAGTGGTGGGAGTAGTAGGGGGCGCTGAGGCCTGCGCGGCAGCACAGCCGGCCATGGGAGGCGGGAGGCGGTCCCGCCGGCGCTGCTTTGGCGGCTGGAGCAAGAAGATCAGAGATTGAAGAAACACGACGGCCGTTGGATTGACATCCAACGGTTACGTCTGCTAGAATCGTTTGTTGACATAGTATATAATAACTAAAAAAATCTTGCATAACGTCAACTAAACAGGCCCACAAGTCAGACCACTCCCTCTTTTTTTTAATAATTTATATATAGCTCATGGCAACTTCTTATGCAATTTATTGCAGTCGTTTTTTTGGTTGGCCAGGGCCAATTTCGCATATTTCTGTGGGTTCCAAACTATTTTTAATACCGAAATGTCGAGCCAGATTTAAAGTACATTGAAGATATATTCAAATTAGGTTAATGCCCAGTGAAATAGGAATCTGAAAATGTGAAAAAAATTAGAAATTATAAAGTAATTGCCAATTTTTCATCTGTTTTTATATTTACAACCCATTTCATATTACTTTCAAGATTTGCAGGCGTCTTGAAAGAGTTGCAGCCCATTAGGGCGTAGAAAAATAAGTAGGCCTGGATTGGGTATTCTTTAGAAAAATAAACTGGGCTCATTTTCATAAAAGAAAAAAATAGCTGGGCTGGTCACATGGTGAACATAAAATATAAGCCTGGGCTAGACGGGCCACAGCCCAGTTCAAACCCTGCTCCGTCTCAACAATACCCAACAAAAAAATACTGCTTGAGTAGCTACGTCCTAGGTGTCAGCCAATCTTGTGCTATTCTCTTGTCTATTGACTATATACGCTCACAATGTCGTGGGTCCCAGATGTCAGGAAAACACTAGGAGGAAGCATTTTATTTTTCCATACGCTGACGTGGTGGGCCCTTACTGCCATCCTCTCCACGTACTTCTGCCGATTCTTGTTATTTGTTGACCATGTTGACAACGCGAGAGGGCGGCGCCGCGGCGAGCGCACCAAAGCGCGCGGAGGACGTCGGTGTTAATGATTTAGGAGAAGGTGGGGCGGCGATGCGTGCGCTGAGGCGCAGCCAGCCGTGGGAGGCGGAAGCAGGCGGCCCCACCGGCGCTGGTTTGGTTTTGGCGGCTGGAGGAAGACAGGACTGAAGAAACACGACAGACTGTAAAAGCAGCAGGAGTACTTAACAACCTTAACTGAAACCAGCAGGGGCACTTAACAACCAAAGCTGAAAGCAGTATGAGTACTTATACAGGTTCAACCATACAAAGCACGCCTCGAACAGTGCTACTTTGCCTACAGTTAACCAAGGGTGAGGCCGCCAAGCCCCAGGACAAGGCCCAGGCGCCACCCCGCGCATCCACAACCTTCTGAAAGCGGCTTCATCTCGCAACGTGGTCAATAAACAGGATATTCGCTTTAGAGCCATGGAAAAGCATGAACATAATCTTCTGTCCTATTCTCCAAGATGGACGGGCCTTCATTATTTGAGACCACCCACGAATAAGTATCTTTTCACCTCCAAGGGGAATTGAGTAGGTCGACATAAACATCATGTTGTGACCAAGCGCAAGTCTGACCCGACCATGGTCAGGCATTTGTATAGGAACAATAGAACTCGGCAGTTCCTGTTTCAAGAAGATCACAGCTGTAAAACTGTGTATAAGCAATAGTTTATGAACAACATATATAACAGAAAACAGCTCGTACCATAAGTTTCTCGACATAGTTGGACCTGTTCAACGAGTGCAGCAGTGGCACACATATCCCACGTGGCCTTCCACCATTGAAACGCCCCACAAGGACCTCAAGACGATCAATAAAGTGTAGGAACTTGTGGATGTCGATCCAGTCAACTTCAGTGCCATTAGTAACAACCGAGTTATTACAGAGTAACAAACAAGTAGACTGCTTAACTCTGAAAAAACCTACACGTGCCACCAATTATAAGAAAATATTAGTTAGAAGTAGCATCTTCGTGAGAGATTCGTTGCTACTTCTAAAGTTAAATTGTGATTAGTTAGACAGAATAGGTGGATTAAGAAGTAATCGAGGCAACAAGCAAGAACCAGATACAAAACTAACATGGATGAACAATTGGAACGACGTCGGGTGGAAGATCGCAGTGAAGATGAGACCAGGTTCTGCTATTTCCATCAACATTCGTGCGCCAACTTTCAGTCCATAACACTTGAGAAAGTTTATCCAAGTTCGGCCATAAAAAAAGCAGCGATCTTCTTGGTTCATGAACCCAACTCGGAAGTAATATCCATGGCTTGTCTTCACTGTGACCATTAAACTAGTGTATTCAGTTATGGCAAGGCCGAGCATCTTGAGTACATGTGTTCTGGCAGAGCAAATAATACACTACAGGAAAAATAATATGAGAACACAGCATGTTCAAAAAAAACCACCCTCCTGGATAGAGAAGAGGATTCTAGGAACATACTGTGCGTGTTTCAAAATGCTGTGGTAGGATGAGAAGGAACAAGTGTGGCGTCTCGCCGAAGGCGCAGAAATCTGTAGGGTACTCGCACTTTGGGCACTGCAACTGAAACACACTAGATTCAGTACGAAGAAAAATGCATCAACGGCGGCGGCTGCCATCCTAGGATTACCTGTGACCAAGGGACTTGGATTTATCGAGGATGGATGAAGAATTCGTACCTGGTTCTCCATGAGAAAACCCTATGCAATCGCCGAGCGGGGGTTTTCTCTGAACAAGCAAACGAGGGAGAAGGGGATTCAGGCCCAGTGAAATATTGCCGCTTCGTCCGTCCAGCTTACTGCTAAAGCTGGAAAGGGGGGGTTGTGATTTGACGGCTCATTGGGCATTACTGCGGCGCTACGACCGGGGTGTGTCTACCGTGAAGTTGTGCACTCTAATTTGTGCATATGGCACGTGGACCCCGTTGCCGGTTGCCCCACATATCAGCGAAAGGAAGTAGAAAGACAGGAGTAACTAGTTACACATAAATATATATTTTGACAGAGAGATACTCCCTCTATAAAGAAATATACAAATCTTTTATATCACAGGCTCACCTTGCCGAGAAATATACTCCCTCTGCAACGCACGGGCATTATGGGGGTTCAAGTTTTTTCTATGGGGGTTCAGCTGAGAATATAATACTCAGATAGGCTCACGGTTCTGGACTTTGGGCCGCAGGCCGACCCTGCATGTTTGGGGGCCCATGTGTTCTACCTCAGCACTTTTCATATTGCAAGCGATCGGTACTGCGCTGGTTTTAGATGCTGTCGCAAGGTGAATACACAAAATTGAATAAAGCACGGCAGCTGTTGGAATGAAATTGAACGACAGTTCCTAACCAGCAATCAGAGTTGCAATTCTATCAACGATATACCATGTGATAAATAATATTGTCATACTACTTATACACACAGGACACTTGTTTCACCATGCCAGATTATTACATCAAAATCTCTCGGAGGATAGATCAGTTCGGCAGTTGCGTGCTGCTACTGAAGAATTTCAAAGTTGATTTGGACCAGCTCTCCTTGCCGAGAAAGTTCGATTTTGACATCATACCCTACCGCAAGATATGATTTAGATTTGAACCTTGACCATCCTTTAGCATCAATCATCATGCGACCATCCTTTGTACTTACGGTATATTGAGCAGGTTCATTCACACCAAGGTTGCACATGGTAAGAGAAACTTGGCCGCGGTCGCCCGGATTGTTGAACGACTCCCTCGTTGCTCTAGGAATTCTCTATTTGCAAACAAGAAGACATACCCAAACAGTTAGATCAACACAGTGAATCATGTGAAACAACATGGAAAGAAAAAAGAACGAAGCACTTGGGTGGCCAATGCTTACCAAGAAGGTGGACACGTCGGTTTTTGTAAGGAATTTGGTATATGAAGTGCAAACTATAGCCCAGTCTGTTGCCGGTGCAACTGCACGGGCTGGACCAAATGCAAGTGCAAGTGTTGGTGCAGGTGCCGAAGTCGCTGCTGCTGCCGGAGATGGTGCTCCTTGTAGAGCTGGTGCCGGTGTCGATGCCCGATCCTCCGGTAGATCAGACTGATCCGCTGACGCGATCGGTGCCCAATCCTCAGCTGGATCAGACTGAGCTGTTGCCGCTGTCAGTGCTAGAGCAACTGCCGGTGCTCGATCTGTGCGAGACAGCGGCTATCGTGTCCGGTCTGCTATGATCAGCTTTCTAACTTGACTAGGATACGTGACCATGATCCATTTTTTTCTTCATTTCTTTTAAACGCGAGAAGGACTAATTGTGGCATTTTTGTTAAACCAAACTGCAGTTCATCATAGGGATTCAGCTTGTTCTCAGACAACAGACTGATCCAATTTTTTCCAGTAATATAAGTGATGGACGGTGCCTTCGTTACTGACATGACGTAAGAAGTGAAACCTACAAAAATAGCCATCGTAGAGCAAACCAAATGGTTTATTCTGTGATGAATGTCACATGGCAAAACCTGCATCGTAAAATTGCAGGAAAAGAAAGAAAACATGATATTAAATCAATAAGATTTAGACAGTAAATCAATAAGATTTACTTGATGTGACACGAGTGAATCCTTACCAGGAAATCACTATGTTGAAGTACTAAATAGAAGATTGATCGTCCAACTATGCGTGGCATGCAGGGGCCCTTCTTACTCCCACAAGCAGGACAGTCCAAAGGTCGTGACAAATCGTATGGACCGAACATCCATGGGACTGGAAATCCTGGTGGGTGCGATAAACCCTGCAATGCATACAGATATTGGAGTGTAACCATAATTGATAAACCGTCCTCACAAAAAATATGATCTGGATACTTCAAAATGTATAGACTGAATTGAGTGGACAGATATTAACATAGACCGTTCTCAGGACTGACCACACACCAAAAGCGGCAGTACTAATAAACAATACAGGGTTCACAAACACAAATCAAGTACTGAACAATAATACTTACTACAGACAAGCAAAGTTTCACTAATTAAACTCTGCAGACTATTTCTTGCCACCGACCTACGGGATGAACCCCGCATAACTGACTAGGCCATGGACTTCGTGTGAGATGTCTACATGCACCATCACCATCTTGTCAATCTTGGAGAACCTAACAGAGTGGTCTTTCCACTCATAAACATGATGATGAAGACAGGCCGCATCTGATTTGTTGGGAAGCTTTACAAGAACCACACCCTTCGTAATCGAAGGCACAGCCAGGAAATTGTTGTGGTCAAGTATAGCCTCGAGAACACGCCTGACAACAATGCTACAGGAAAACACTAGTTCAGGACACGTGGCGAAAAGGACACGGCAGCTGGATAGTTCAGCAGTAGAACTCATCATCAGGTCTTCCAGTTCACATGGCATGACTTTGAGAACTTCATCTCCACCGCGGACCTGGTTCTAATTCAAACAGAAACCATATTTTATTACTACCTCCGTTCATAAATATAAGATGATTTTCGATATTATACTCCATATATGACTACACATACGCACAGAAATGAGTGAACAAAGACACTAGAAAATGTCTTCAAAGGCATGAGAGCAGAGGGATTACATGCAATATCCATAACACAAGTTACTGAGGCAAATATACCCTCTTAAAAGGTAGCATTGATGTTCATAAAGTACTCCCTCCATCCCAAAATTCTTGTCTTAGATTTATCTAGATATGGATGTATCAAGTCACATTTTAGTATTAGATACATCTGTATCTAGACAAATCTAAGACAAGAAATTTGGGACAGAGGGAGTAGTTGAAAGTAATCTATAAGAAATCAGTGTCAACCTCTCGCATGTTTTGGTTAAAAGAGGAATTTAGAACCGTCATTTGGCACACTAAAATCACATGCAAGATCACCCAGAAAGTTGTACTACCAGTACTAGTACTGCGTTTTAGATGAAAAAACACGATCAAGATCGAGAAAAAGATCGTCAACAAGAGACATTACCTAGACTTGCTTATTGAGGGATCCCGGAGAGGGGGGCTTGGACAGGGCGATGGCTTTGAGCTTATCTGCGATAGTCTCGGCGGGGTGCTTGCACTTCTTCGTACCATGAGCCTCGACGGTTTTGGCCAGAGCCATAGACATCACGTCGGCCGGTGCTCCGGCATCCATCCAAGAGAGGAAGCTGAGAGAGAATAGTGAAAGGAGGAACGAGATGAGGGAGAAGCGAAGCGAGTGGGGGTTTTCTTCAAGAGAGGAAGCTGAGAGAGAAGAGTGAAATGATGGTTGCTTCGTCCGTCCAACTTACTGCTGGAAAGGAGGGGGTTTTGTGATTTGACGGCTCATTGGGCATTACTGCGGCGGTTCGGTCGGGGTAGTCTACCGTCACTCTACTATGGAGTAATTTAGTCCATGGCTGGTGGACCCAGGTGCTGGTTGTCCCACACGTCGGCGAAAGTGAGTAATTTCGTGCATGGCTGGAGGAGGATCCGCACGGTAGAGCGTGTCCATTGTTTTTCATTCTGAAGAAAAAAATGATTACAACAAGCGTTTCCACTCTTACGACGGAGGAGTGTGAAACACGGCAGCCACTTGAACATACACAGTGCTCCTACTACTAGGCATGTGAAGTGGTTCATACGTCAGTACTACACAATCTTGTTGCTAGTGTAGTAAGATATGATGATAACAAATGATGTTGTGCGCATGTCAACTACTCCTATATGTAACATAGTACCGCTTTTTCGATAGTCCGGTCAAGAATGAACGATGAGATCAATGTTACAGAACTAGGTCCACAGCACACAGAGAGTACGGTGCTACAGTACTCAAAGAAACATGAACCATATGAAGCGCATCCTATAGTGTTAGACAGGGTGTATGAAGGGTGCACGGGATGGGAGCAAAAGTTCCCTTCTCGACCCACTTTTGGGTGTTTGGAAGGGTACATGAACCATGAATGGTGCATGAGTCCACACTAGTAGGTTGAGAAAATACACGAAGAGGAAACAACTATATTGAGATGAGAATGCAACCAAACACACCCACACGCTTTGTGCTACAGTGACTGATCTGCACAGTCTGAGTTTGATCCAACGGTGATGTTGCGCCGAGAAATGGACATGCCCATGCAGAGGGCACCTAAACACCACCGAAGTCCCTCTGCTTCTCAAGGCGCACGGCGTTGGTGATGCAGGGTGCAACCGCCCGCAGATCCCGCTCCCGGTCGACGGGAGCCAGCTCGTCAAAAACGGCGCCTAATGGCACGAATGGATTCCGGTGACGGAGCCGTGAAAGGATTCGCCCGGTGATGGCGACGGCAGCCCGCAACCCCTCCTTGTCCAGCTCAGCCCCCACCATCGCGTGGACACGGCTCAGCTCCTTGGAGATATAGGTGAAGAAGGAGACCAGGTCAGGAAGCCGCAGCTTGTTGAAGTCGACCAGGTGGTCGAACGGGTTTAGCCCAACGGCGGACATCATCGCGCTGGTGCGATGGTAGGCATCGCGCAGCCGCAACACGTGCATGGCAACTTGGTTCACCAAGTGGCTGAGGCGATCCTGGACCTCGTCACGATCGGCCCGCTCGCGCTCTAGCCAGCTCCCCTGACGGCCTATCGTATTTCCCGCTTTCTGCAGCAACGCCGCCGACGCCTCGAGCATCTTTGTGGTGGACGCTTGCCGCTTTTGAAGCTCCATGAACTCCCGCACATAACCGAGGAGCATGGCACTCCTCTCCTCCTTGAGCTCACGGAGCTCCACGTCCTTGGCCCAGAGCTCCGCATCTCTGGCATGGAGCTCCTGTGTCAGGCGCCTCACCTCGGACTCCATGATCTGCTGCGCCGCCATGGCACCAGGTAGAAGCAATGGGGAGAGGAAGAAAAGGGGCCGAAATGGCTGAAAGGCAATGCAATCTATGAGAAGGCGGAGAGAGCCAGCCGAGGAGCGGGGAATCTTTTGGTTTTCACCACGGTAAAACACCAGTCGACGACTTCTCACATCAGGGAGCAGTGGGTTTTTACAAGCGGAGTCATCATGACTAATTGCTGCCGCGCCTGCTCCCGTCAATCAAAAAATTAAAAATCCTGCCGCGCCTGCTCCCGTCAATCAAAAAAATAAAAATCCTGCCACACCCAAACACCAGAGCGACGCCGCGGTGGACATTTAAATTTACCTGCCGGCAAGTAGATAAAAAAAGGGGTGAAAAAACAAATGTGGCGGCGGCCTAGCTAATCGGTCGAACTATCCCAACTAGCTAGCCACCGTGCTTCACTGATGTACTCGGCGGGAAAGGTGGTCTTTCGTGATTTGACGACTCATTTACTTGCTTCGGCGCTACGACCGAGGAGGACCCAGAAAATGCGCGGTAGGGTGTCCCACGTCAAGAACAATATATGCGTGCACCACCCGGGAGGACCCCGAAACCGCGCGGTAGGGTGTGCCATGTCTCGGCACGAAGGAAAAATGTGCGTGTAAAAATGTACTGTATCAGACGTAGTACCTATAGTTCGACCTCGGGACCCAGCCAGTCGGTCGAAAACACCCCACTAGCCACACAGCTTCATCATGCAAACGTGGCACGGTTAGCTCCGTCTCGATCAGCCACAATGTCTCTTGTTCTAGGCGATTCTTCTATTTTCCAAGCTTTTTTTTAGTTGTAATAACACCACGGCAAGCTAGCGCCGCTCTTCGTGTGTGCCCGTGCAAAGGTTAGACGATGGAGAGAAGAGAGATTGAGATCGCAGACCTGGGACCCACCAGTAAGTGAGACAACGGTCATGCACGTGTTGACGAGGTACTCCCTCTACTCTACTCAACGCAAGTACTGTATAAAATCAAGTTATGGGACAAAGCCAACAACCATTTGTTTTTTCAGGCTATCGACTTACACTTTGTAGTCCAGGTTGCCAGTTCGAATCTCGTCTTTCAGATTTGTTAGTTTTAGGTCCAAATTTGATTAATGACAAGTGGGACCCCCGTGTGTTGTTCCGATATTTCAGTGTAGGATGGTTTTTTTGAACAAACACTTTGCGTGGTTAGACAAGTAACGGCACGAGTTACACGTATTTTGCAAGTTTACGAACAAGAATGATAGCGGCATAGAATATCACATCCACCCCGCAGCTTAGATACTATGGTGATAGGAGTTTTTACACCGTCAGAAGTGAGATCCAATGGCTTGGGAGTAGTCTTTGTGATTATGTGCAATTTCCAAACTCTCCAAAGGTTTTTTTTTGCAAATAAAACATTCAGGCCTCGTGTGTGCCGCTACATCTTCGATCCAACGGCTCCCCGGTGCTCATATTAGGTGCTCCCCGTAGCTTAATTACCCGCTACGATGATATGAGCATCTAGGTCGTATGATCAGTGATCAGATGGCACATGCATAGTACTTGTACTTTCTGCACATTTCCCAAACTCTATCAGCCGTATATTGCAAAAACATTCAAACTTCCTACTGTGGGCCGATAGATCTCAGTGAACTCGTATCACCATAGAATCCACGGTGCGGGAGCACCTCATACTCTCCCGTGCGAGAAAACATAAGATGCTATCGCGGCTTGGATGCTACGGTGATACGAGCTTGGAGGTCGTTTGATCTGAGATCCAATGGCATCTGAGTAGTCTTTGTGCTTGTAAGCAGAGGCCGAACTCTTTTGGGGCTTTTCTGCAAAAAAACATTTGAACCACCGAGAGGTGTTGGGTCACAAATCCAACACCTCCGAAGAGCTTGTATCACCAAAGCATCTAAGGTGTGGTAGCACATGATATTATTACATACATGAGAATATGATGTCCTCCTTCATCTTAGATGCTATAGTGATACGAGCTTCGAGGTCGTTGGATATGGGATAAAAGGGCATCTAAGTAGTTTTTGTACAAATTGTGTGCAATTCTCAAACTCATCAAGGTTTCCTGCAAAAAAAATTAAGACACATCATGTGAGCTGCTATATCTCAGATCTACAAGCTCCAAGCAACTCGTATCGGCATATAGCATCTAAGGTATGGGGGCACATGATATTCTCCCGGGGAGGAGGGGTGGGGCGTGCACAACCAATCGGTGGTTGGGAAGGTGGGGACAAATATAACCTAAACAACTCTAAACAGAGCTCCACAATTCTATCTAAGGTCGAGGGGTTGACCCCCGACAATCATAGCTCCGCCTAAACACAACATTTGCATGTACTGTAGTACTAGACTTAATATTCATGTTTCAGTTTCATGTTCATTTTAAATATTGAACTGAGGACCATGGATGTCTTACATTTTACTCCCTTCGTTCCTAAATATTAGTCTTTTTAGAGGCTTCAAATGGACTGGGACATACGGATGTATATAGACATATTTTAGAGTCTAGATTCACTCATTTTGCTTCGTATGTAGTCACTTGTTGAACTCTCTAAAAGACTAATATTTAGGAATAGAAGGAGTATTTTTGAATTCGTGTCATACATGCATGGGTTGGAAAAATAGATGCACTATACTTATTGGATTGTTGTTGTGTTCGTGCGTGTCTCTCTCTCTCTCTCTGTGTGTGTGTGTGTGTGTGTGTGTGGTCATATGCTTGATACATAAAAAGTTTTCTCACCTCCATATTGTTCATCTTTTAAATTTGAATTTGCATTGGAAAACTTACTAGGGATACCATGAAATGTGAAATCGATGTTGAGATCACTATATCACAAACTCACTCTAATTCAACAACTCGTCATAAATCAATTACCACATTGAGATTAGTATTTGCAAGGAAAATATGGGTACTATAATACACATAGATTCGTTTGGCAATTTAAAAGGTTCCTTTCGTATTCTCGAATGGTAGGACCCAACGGCGTACCAGCCAGACCTTGGCTCGTGTTGATCCTAAAAAAACGGGTTCGTGTCCTTCGTTGGCGTGCGTGGTACGCACATTAGGCAACCCCAACTAGTCGAGCGTCAGCGTCTCAAGTCGAAATATCTGGCGGCCAGAATTCCAGCCCTAGGAAATTCCCCTCATGTCCTTGGTCCTTAATGACTACCGATGAACAACGAAGGGATGTTGTAGTAACTAGACAACGTTACCTACCGTGCCGAGCACGGTTCAATTCCCTCGGTCACCGCTCGTCAAGGTCACCCGTCAACTGCATTGCCTAGTACTACTACTACTACACCAGGATGAACACAGAATTGAGCCCGTTTGTTCGTGCCTAGTACTTGAGTTAATATATCAGGCAATGCACTGGTACGCAGGGATTGTCCTTTACTCCTTTCCGGTTTATAGGGCTTATCTCAAAATTTTAGTTTTCCCATTTTATAAGTCTCAATTTGGTTGTGCCCCATCACATGTTCAGATTTCAAGGTGCAATAAATCATTACATGCAACAATTAAGAGAAAATTGACCAATGCATGTACTTTATGCATGCATGCATTGCAATTAATGCATTCGTAAACACAATTTTTGAGGAAAACAAGCGCATTAATTGAGTGGTTTTGCAAACTACAACAATTGTTCCACCACTCACCATCTACCTTGGTTGGTGAGATTTTTGAATTGAGCCCTATAAACCGGAAAGGAGGTTTAACTAAGCAAAATGTTTGACCAAATCCATTCTTAAGAAATACAACAGGACAGATGTACGGCTTGAAAATTTATTGCATGATGCAGGTTATGATATTGTTTCGAATCCTGGATCTTAAATTTCAGAAAATCCAAAAGTGAGCATAAATTCTTGAAACTGAGCATGGTCACGTGATATGGCACAAATATTACTTCATAAGTTTTTTCTTCAATTTGAGACAAGTTGCTTATGACAAGTTGCACAAATGAAGAGTCAAGGTATTTTGGAACAAAGACCTGTCACGTTAAGGCGAACGCTTTCACTATTGAAACCATGAGCGTTTATGTGCCGCCACGAGTCCCCGCTTCTCATCGGCAGGTGTCATCCCAGCAAGCGTGTGAGTCGACGGGAGGCGTGCGAGCAGACTGCTGCCGGCTGTCAGGGAGGCATGCGAGCAGACCGCTGTGTAGACTCACCGGGAGGCGAGCCCTTTGACCAGGCTCCGCCTCCCACCGTCGTCCCAACTACTCCCACTTTTAATGTCGCCGGTGCCGCAGTTTAAAATCAACCCCGCACTACCCGGTATCGCTACAATCCTCTCTCTTCCTCTCTGATTCTCCTGTCGTCTACCTCCAACTAGCCTGACCTAAACATACGCCATGCCGCATCACGATGGTCTGCCCTTAGTGTTCCAGTTTCATGAGGAAGACACCCAGCCGGAGTCTCAAGAACATAAGGCGCTTTGGGACGAGCTTGAACTGGCCTTGCGGGAAGACGTCGCGCCTGTCCCCGCTCCCGTTCCGGCTCCCGTCGCCACGACTGCGCCAGCGCCCATCCCCATGGCATTGATGGGCTGGGAGCCGCACATTGTCGCCGAGCTTGATGCCACGGGGTTCCATGAGGTCCCCGCCGACTTTCACGCGCCCGTGCACCTGCCAGCGCATGCGCCTGCGCGTGCACTGACGCGCACGGCCGTGCCAGTGCCCGTGCACCTGCCAGCGCATGCGCCTGCGCGTGCACTGAAGTGCGCACCCGTGCCGGTGCCCGTGCACACGAATGTCTCCGCCACGCCGTTGACAGTGCCTATCCCCGCGCGGGTGCCAGTGCCCCCCTCAGCGGCATGGATGGCCGCCGTCGACCGCTTCCTTGCACCAACGCCAGTCGCCTCCTCCCTCCAGTTGACTCGCTCCAAAGTCCAGAACATTTTGGCCTTCCTTGAAGCTAGGCCAACGTCCAGGAGTACGCCAACAACGGCGCAAGACACCGTCGTCACCATCGGTCAGTGGCCCGACGACACACAGAGCACGGCAAAGGAGCCGCTTCCCACCGCGAGATGCCCCCGCCGCCGCCGCGTAATCTAAATTTTCCATGAAAAACATCGGATTGCCATGCTTAAAATCCGAACGTTTATCATTTCCGTTTATTTTATATCGATCGTCGTATAATTTAAAGTGGGAGTCAGACTGAACGAAATGTATGGTTTGATCGATTGAATGTTCTGCTAGAGCCGTATCAAATTAAATATAAAAAGTCATCAAGCCACATGTATTCCTTGTCATCCAACGACTTAGACTGCTTCAATGTCGAGCGCTCAACATGTTTAGCGTGCAGTTAATTTCATGCCAAAAATAGTGCTAATCACATGACAACATGCCAATAATATCCTAGTAGTTAATATCCGTATGCACTTAATATACTTCCAAATTAACATGCATTGCACGTACACACTGACTAGTGCTGCTAGTACGTGAAACTGGTGCCGTGACTTGTGAACGCGTCCAGATATAGTCAACGACAACATCGCCCGCGAGTTCTTCCTGTTTGCCCGTGCGTCTAAACGTAGAAGGGGAGGAGAGAGAGAGAGAGAGAGCACACATGGAACCCACCAGTAAGTGAAGGTGAATAGTACAAAAAAAATATTACATGTTATCCATTAATTAGGCTGTGGTAATATAAGAACATTATGTGAACAAAGGGGGTACAACAAACATTGCTATTCTAGTATGTTGCCTATTGACGTGCGGCTTGAAGGCCCGGTCGCATGTTCGATCCTCGTCCTTTATTTTTTAATTTGTATATGGGTCCAAATTTGTTTCATGACATGTGGGCCCCTCGGTGTGTAGTTTGTAGCACTTTAATTTGTGGGTCGAAATTTGTTCCATTCCAAGTGGACTATAGGTGTGTAGTTTTGTAGCTTATTTATAATAATTAAAGAGAACAACATAGTTTTTTCAATAATACCATGGTGCGACGTTGAAGGCGAGAAAGGACGTGCGAGAGAGCGATGACCGAGCCCGAGGGAAATCAACTAGGGGAGTTGCATGGTTTGCAATGGTGTTTGGAGTAGTTGTGGGCCGAATGCTACGAAAATATAATCTAAACCGACCGGAATAAATGCCTACACAAATTAATCCAAGGTTGGAGTGCCCCTCGCAATGTAAATAGCTCCGGCTTTGCGAGGGATGGAGAGGTAGTAGCTTCAACGCGTGGAAGATGCGATGTGAGAAAGCGAGGTCAATCGAGAGACATATAGATAGAGAGACAAAGTGAGTGTGGTCCGACATTCATTGAACAAATATATATGCTCCGGAGAGATATTGTCCGATTAAGCTTTTGGTAAGGGTGAGGGCTGTAAGATAGAGCTTGAGAGATGATCCAGTCACAGACGTGTAGATATATTTTGTGCGTGGGAGGAGGCAAGGTCAACCGATCACATAGGAGTCGTGCGATCGAAAGAGTGAGACGGGTTGAAGAGAGTGACCTAGATAGACGATGTGCGTGAGAGAGTATACAATGTGAATAGGTCGAATTAGGCTCAAACATGGTGATATATAGTTTTTTCCCGAGAAAGAGCGAGGTCAATCGAGACATACAGAGAGAGAAAGAGAGATTGGGTGAGCATGGCCCACCATGAGGTCAAAAGAGTGGCGGTGGCTTGGATGGACTGACCTAGATAGACAATCTACGTGAGAGAGTATAGAGTGTGTCGATCGAGGCCCGAACAGGGAGATATATCATTTGTGTGTGAAAGAAAACGAGGTTAAACGAGACTCAGATAAAGAGAGCGAGATTGAACGAGTGTGGCCCGCCGTGCGGAATAAAGAGTGAGACAGTCTCGAGGGAGTAACCTAGATATACAACGTGAGTGCATGCGCACGAGAGGTTGGGGGGCTAGATAGGCAATGCATGTATTTAGCGCGAGAGGGTGAGAGGGAGAGGGGGGAGAGAGAGAGAGCTCGGCATGGGGTGCAATGGCGGGTGTGTGAGGTAAATACATTTGGTAACAGCCTAACAGGAGTGGAAAAAGGGTTTGTGTAGTTGAGAGACTTAGAGATCAAAACATGGAGAGAAAGAATGAACGTGTGTTGGAAACCGATAGCTTGCTAAGGTGGTTAGGAGAGGAAGATTGACCGATACATGAAGTATGTAGCGTTTGTGCGCGGGGGGGGGGGGGGGAGCTAAAAACAACATTTGAATGTACATAGTACGAGACTTAATATCGATGCTTCAATTCGGTGTACATTGTAAGATTTGAACCGAGGACCAGGCATATGGGTAATTATTTCGAATTCGTGCCATACTAAGTTTCGAAAAGTTGACATTGACTCAATTTGTTGTGCTATTTTGTAGGTCATATGTTTGAATCCATCCAAAAGTTTTCTCACTGCCATGGTGTTCATCATATACATATGAATTTGTATTAAAAAAGTAGCATGGATACAGTGAAATGCGAAATGCACGTTAGCATTGGAGATCGCTACGTGACACACACTCTAATTCAAATAACTAACTACATGACACACACTCTAATTCAAATAACTAATTATGTGACACACTCTAATCCATGTTAGCGTGGGTACCGTTTTGATTTTTTTTCAAATAACTCATTAATTAATTTATAGTACTCCCTCTATTCACTTTTATAAGACCTTGAAGACATTTCAGACAATGTGCAAAACAGTTCATTTTAAGTTGTCTGAAACGACTTACAAAAGTGAACGGATGGAGTATCTCGTTTCGAATGACTAATTATTGCAAGGAAAACACGGGCATGGTAATACATACAGATTTTTTTGCAAATGAAAGAAGATTTGTTTCGTTTGCATTCTCAAATGTAGGCGCACCACGCAGACCAGGGTCGTGTCGGGGTGGATGCTGCTTCGGTGCCTTAAAGGCAACTGCCCTTGGGTGACTGACATGTGGGCCAACCACCTGTTGGGCCCACATGTCATGGACACAAAGGCAGGTGCCTTAAGGCACCAAAGCATAGTCTTGTCGGGGTGGTCGCGTGTGTCGGACGGACGCGTAGCACCCAACCACCCACCCCCCTCCCCCCCAAAAAAAGGACGACGACAATATAAGTTCGCGCTTCCACGTTTCGGATTGAAATATCTGGCGGCCCTAATTCCAGCCCTGCAAAATCTCTCTTCTCCACCGTCCCCTTCCGCGCCTAGATTGCTCAAATCCCTAATTCGCCGCCATCCCTCGAATCGCCCCTCGTCTCGTCTCTTTCCCCATCGTTCCCCACCTCTGTGCCAGACGACGACGACGAAGACGACGGTCGCGCTTCACCACCGCACCGGAGCTACCTCATCTATGCCCTCGTCCACCGCACCGGGTGGTCCACCGACAACGTCGGCCGCCGCAACCGATGTGCCTCACAGACACCGAGTTTCACCACATCAGGTGCGCTTCACCGACGCCGTCTCCCAGCTCACCGGGGCTACTTCACCGAGCACATCGTCGCACCTCCGACCCCCGAGGCCGTTGGGGCTTCACCAACGGTCTCGTCCACCGCATCGTAGCGCTCCACTGCCACTCAAGATCTGCATCCGTGCACGGCCAGCCAACGCCAGCGCATCACCCTCAACGGCTCTGAAGTGACCCGCACTCTAGCTAGGCGAGCATGCCCAAACGCCGCCTGAACTAGGTATCCACACATCACTCCCTTGTGCACTGTTTCGACGTTGTTTGGATATCCTTTCACTGCTCTCTTAGCTTACATGCCTATGCAACTCTGACTTTAACTCTTATTTCTTCTGGAGATATCATCTGAAACAAGCAAATCCAGTTTTTAGCAAAGCATGACGGCGCTACGGGATCTGGTACACATCATGCACCCCTGTATAACCTTGCAAGTATCTGTCCTCCGGTACAACATCAAGGTCGATTCCTCTTATTTGATCAACCATTCACCGTGTCAAAAATGCAGAGGGGGATGCAAGGAGCACAAGGCCTGCACATCCAAGCAAGTGATAACATGGACTTGTACATGGAACATCCGAAGCGCAAGCAGAGCTGCAGTGAGCCTGTACAACGAGCTAGCGTTAGTCCCTGCATTTCATTTAATTCGTACTGGCATTCGTGTATGATTTGTGTGTGCAGTGGCTGATCCATGAATTCAAGTTACCAGGGGCGAACATTTAACTTAAAAAATATGAAGGCACTTGCACTCCGGAAATCAACATAACTTGAGAAATGTGAAGCTACATGCACTTTGAAAACCAGTTAATGATCCAAAGTAGTTTAGATTATAAACACTAAATGATACAAGCACCAAAAAACACAAAATGCAACATGGTGTACAAGGACTACAAACATGGTCTGTACCTGCTTGAATTATTCGTTCTCTGGCTGAAAATATCGAAGTGTAATTGCACGTATAACCAGTGCGCAAACTGCAAATCAATATATCTATCCTGCACAAGTATGCCAATAGTTTCAAACAACAGATTAGAAAAGTATTTATGATATGTTGTCATGATACGGGGACTTTCTGGTAGATGGCCTCGATGTTTCCTCAAGCTATGAAAATGCACTATAATTTGCTTGTCATCAATGCCTGCAAATCTCTGTCTCTCTCAACATAGTAGATCATCATTAGCAGGGCCGGGCCCACAGCGGTGCAAAAAGTGCAGCCCGCACAGGGCCCAAAATTCTGGGGGCCCCAAATTTTCTAGTGGGCTCTGCCCTAGTTGGCTGCTGGGCGCTTGGGCGCTGTAGTGGGCTCTGCCGCTCTCGCTCTGGGCTGGAGTCGTACCGTAGCGACGAGGAGGCCATGAGGGCATCTAGAGAATAGCTAGTCAGCGAGTCCGTGACCAGGGCCAAAACGGGATCGACCGATCGGGGAATCGTTCATCGACCGGATCTCCTCGACTCGAGAGCTGGAACGGCAGCAGCGACGAGCGCTGAAACGGCGGCAGCGACCACCGCTCAAACGAGATTACGAGAACTCCTAAATCCTGATCTCCCTGACTGCTCGTACTCGATCAGGCATGTACTCGATGTTTAGATCGCTACAGCCTAAATGGGTCGGGAATTCGGGATCGTGAGAACTAAAAACTCTCGATCGTGGGGCGACGACCGTGGGCTCCTGGCTACAGGAAGTCTTGTCGCCCGGTCATTAGATCGATCGGCATAGGGCGACCGGCCGCTTCCGCCGTTGACCGTTCCTGTGACAGTTACACCGGCAGAGAGAAGTTTTTTTAAATTGAAGCTATGGAAGTCCTATATGCGAACTACTATGACACAACAAAGACTCAATGATTTGGTCATAATAGCACTTGAGAGTGAACTGTTGGAGAAGATTGATTACGAGGATATCATTGAAGATTTCATTTCAAAGAATACTAAAAGAATGAGGATGTTCAAATAAAGAGCAACGAGGAGTTGGATAGGTATGAATTTTTTATATGTCTAATTGTTATGTAAGACATTATATTATATACATTACAATTTTTTTGACAAGATACATATACTATAATTGCTCATTAATTCATTTTTTGTGACATAGGGCCCCATTTTTTAGTTTCGCACAGGGCCCCGGATTTTGCCGGCCCGGCCCTGATCATTAGACACTAAATCCTTCAATGAGCTTGCAAAATGCTTGCATTAGATCCCTCATTAGACACTATATGTTCATCACCAGGAGCATGTAAAATGTTTGCATCAAATCCTTCATTAGCAGTCTGTTCATTAGACACTTCAGGCTCAAGAACAACATGAGCTTGTATGTTTGCACTGGAAACTTGATTAGATACATCAGATTCAGTCAGTTCAGTATTGATTGGGGGAGTTATAAAATAAGTAGAAATTGGTTTCATTTTCTCATAGATTCCCTACATACAAGCAGTTTTACAACACCGTCGGGTTTAACTATTGGCCAGAAATTGAAGAGTTGAATTAGATATAATCAGGGATGTGATGTACCTGCTCGTTGCGCATGCTAGTCTTGCAAGCTACGACTGTCCGTTTGCGCAGGCTCGATGCCATGCCCGTGCTGCCGCCGCTGCCTCCCACGCAGGCTACACCCAGGGTTGGATCTTCATCTTCTTGTCCTTCTGTTCGTTTGAAGCCCGGCGACCGCCCTCCAACGAGGGCGCGAGGAAGTGCTGTGTCGGTCAGTCCAGCGGTGGCTAGGTTAGGAGCGAACCAGACTGGAGGCTGGAGCGAATGAATTGGGATTTTTCCTGCTGTCGATCGATATGGGAGGCGCTCGTATGGGCCGCGAGCCTGCTATAGGGCATGCCTTGCACTTATGTTATTGGCCCATCCAAATTGAAACATTTTTCTTCATTTTTTACATTGCCTGCTCGTGCGTTGGGACGAACAAAACTAGCGTGGGCCAACCTGGACGACTCAAACTAGGTGCACACTTTCCAGCCACCTGAGGCGGCCGCCCATACCAGCCCCTATGGTGGCGTCGCCCCTTTTTGCGTGTATGATTGGATAGTGAAAAATATTCCAGTGGCGCTTTTGATTTACCCACAGAATAGTTGAATTGCTTGTTTCTATGAACTAAGTTCGCCAATGATGTGAAGGATGCCAGTCTTTCCATCCTATTGTAGATTGCTTAGATCTTGATATGCCAAAAGTAATCGCATGAAATATACAGTAAAAGCCAGTGTGATGTGTTTGGCTACAACTAGTCTGACTACACGTCCTCATATAGCATATCAAGGACGCACCATCTTTCCAGATTAACCATTCGACTTACCCATGCAGTGTGGGAAGAAAGAAGTATTGGGACTGCGTATCCAAGCAATTGATGCCATGGACTCCTTTGTACAACCTTGTAAGAGAAAAAGAAGTTGCAGTGTGCCTGTACAAAGAACTAGCATAAGTTCAGTTACCTGCTTCTCGGAATTTTAGTTAGCCACTTATTGCAAAATTGTTCAATCATGTTGCTTGGCTTAATTCAGTTTGCTAGTGATTACATAATGGCACAGGCTGTTAATCATATTGTAGACTGCGCCTATATTTGTGTTTGATACTTACTGTTAAGAATTACCTGTTTGCCTTAACTTAAATATCTACTTGTTTGTTTAACTGCTTTGCTGCTGCAACAGCGGGTTACAATGATGTTAATAACTACTGTACTTTTCAGCATCCAATTTAAACTCTTTAATCCCTTGTTTGTTTAACTGGTTTGCTATTATAACTCCCAGTTGAGATGTTTTGCTAACTTCAACTTTTCTGAATCTAATCGGAACTTTAATGGCAAAACAGGTTAGCCTAAGATTAAAGAGCGAGGTCCCCATGGATGTTGCATCATCCCACAGCAGTGGCACCGGCCCAATCGTGCATTATGAATTTCCAACTTCTGATGCTCTAGAGGCTAAACTAGTGGTAGAAAGAGATTCTGCTTCTGCACTTAGAGATGAAGTTGACATGTTGAGGAAGCAAACAGCACAATCACAAGCAGTACTCAAGACAACCATTAAATATTTGGTGGATTTCAAAACGAAGCAAGTTGAGACTGACCAGATTGTTAAGGTCCTGAAGGAAAAAAGGAAATTAAATTCCTACTTGGTAAATCATAGGTGAAATGTTCTTTCCATAGTTGAATAACCTTTGTGTTGTCTGTTCATGTAATCAATCAAACCATTTGTTTTAGAGATCATATAATAATTGTTTTTTTTTGTTTTTTGGTTTGTAATTTTATTTGAGCACAAGTCTATATTAATTGATAAGACTCGGAGACATTTCATTTGGATTGTTGTGCCAGACCTACAAATATGCCAATCGGGCTGAATGTGCATTCAGCAATAGTAGTAGTATAGATGGACCATAAGTGGCACGCATCGGAAAGGGCCAAGATGCTGGCTAAAAAAAGGATGCTGTTGTAGCCAAAAAAAAGTACAGCGGCCTGGCTTATGTATGTTAGTTGATATTATTGATCCATATACTCTATAAGTGTTTATATGTCTGTTAGTTCTGTACATTCTTGGTTGATTGACTCGGTATTTGAATCTTGATACATCGTGTGTGTACATATCTAAATGGGAGTACACATTATGCTGCGTGTGACATTTGAGTTGGACATGAAGTGTTCCAAATATTCGAATTCACCTTAAACTAGATTCTAGTTTCTGAATTTGAGTATCAGCATTTGTAAACCATATTCATATATGACAGTGGAATACATCTTTGTCGTCCTTTTGAAGATATATAAAAACACATAGAATGATTTATAAAGATTCATATAGGAATACAGAGTGGATTCGAATTTAGTTGCCAGGGTAAACATGGATGCTTATTGTCCCAAAATTCGAAAGAAGCGGCAAAATGTCCACTCCCACGTCGACTGCCCGAAGCCAAGTGTTTGGGAGATGGAAATTACTGTCTGCCCATTACACGGACAATCCATCGGCCCGATTTCCACTGCTCTAAATAGGGGTAGGTTAGTAACTTCAATTAGACGTGACACGACCGCCTCTGAGCCCATTCTGACACGGTGGGCGTCAAACATGGGTGGCAAAACACATTTGATTCAAGCTCATCCGGAAGACCTTTTTTTCTCCCTCCATTCCCCATTCATACACGATGGGCGGCAAAACAAACTCGACTCGGCCGAAATCAATGTAGGCAAATATTTTCAATAGGGGCAGGTTTGTAACTTCACTTAGACGTGACACAACCGCCTTACCTGTCAGCCCCGTTCATACACCGTGGGCGCCAACCATGGGCGCCAACCACCCTCTCCTCGCTCGAAATTGCTCTGGGAAAATATTGGCGAGATGCGAGATTACCGTCCTATCCCCAACCGACGAGACGTCCAAATTTTAAACGGGGGCTAAGTTTGTAACTTTCCCATATTTCAGACAGGCGCGCCCAAAAACATGATTTTTCCCATTCATACACCGTCCATGCTAGAACACCCCATCCCCACACCAGCCTCCGTCCGCCACCCCATCCATCGCCGCCGTCCTCCACCACATCCATCGCCACTGTCCTCCACCATGCCGGAGCGCCTACCAAGACCGCGTCGTCCACTGCTAGAGATGGACGTTTCTCATCCACGGCAACGGACCAATAGCCTTGCATCGCGTCCTCTCGCTTCATCGGCGCCATCGTCCTCTTTGTCGGGGCCGCTCACACGACCTTCTCTTCCACCGCAACGGGACTTATCCCCCGATGCACCCGTCTACCATCGCAGATCTGCTTCAACGCCACCGACAGCCATCGCACCCCCGATGCCTACACGGCGCCGCAAGAGAGGTGGTACTTCATATCTCCTCAACTTTTTGATCTCAACCAGAAAATAGATCTTAACTTGGTTACTCTACTTTCTTTTCAGCTCTTAGAATTTAGTTCTTAGTTCGAAGCAAACAATGGATGCTAAATATCATTTCTCCGATTTGTAGCTTCAAATCTGCCATGGCACGGCCATAATACGGTTTAATTGATCATGCTTAGGGTTTAATTGATCATGTTGGTTCCGTGGTGGTTTCTTTAATAGAAATCAGAGGGGAAACCCTCTTTTGCTAAAAAAATATGCTTAGAGTTTCCCCCTTTTATGATCACTATACGATCAGAATATGTGCTTTGTGTCATAATAACACTGCTCCACCCATCAAGCTAAACAAGCTTAGATGTTCAAATACGAATCTGATATTATTAAAACAGAGTTGTTCAATTGGTCAGCTAAATGTTCCTAAATTAGTTTCAAAAATGCATGTTCGCCGCTCGGGTGTGTATCTCTACAGGGTGCCCACGGTGGGCCGACCCACCCTGGGATTTTGGGTCATCCCAGGCCCCGATTCCCCTCTGTTCTGCTGCGTGCTTCTGATCTCTACTCGCCCCCAGCCGCCTGCCTCGCCGGCGACTTGCCGTCCCCGGACGACATGACTCTAGGAGGAGACGCCGGACTAACACGAGGCCAGGAGCCGCTCGCCCAACAGCGTCACCGCTACCCGGGCACGCCGCCGTGCCTACCTTCCCAGTCCGTTCAGGGCTCAGGCGTGCAGCACCCACCAAGCCAACCCAATTTATCCTGAGATACGTCCTCAACACTCAGCAGCCACTCCTCATCACCCATTTTCTAATTGATTCATTACTCATTAGGCAGGACTGTCATTAGGGTTTGTTATGTGCTTAGTGCTACCTACACTTAATGGTTCAGATGTATTTCGGTAATCTTTAGTACCTCTAAAGTTCACAGGGTTTTCAAAATTCCGGCCCTCGGAACAGAAACTAGTCATTTTGGATTGTCGGTCGTAGTGACATTGACCCAGATTACTACTGCAAGCCAGGTTTGTTGACAATTTTACTTGTCTTTCTTACTCATTCGATATAATATCCAATTATTCACGTCGATTAGTTGCAAACAATAAGTGCTAGATAAACTTCTTCATTCAGATTTTGGACGGTCTCTTACTGCAGTTACAATTCTGCATACTTGTCCTAGTAAACTCACAAGTAAATGATTGATTCACTACATCTATGCTTGCCTTGTCATATTTGTTGTCAATATTCTTTTAGGGTGGACCACCCTGTTTCTAAATACTGGAACCATATACATGAGTGAATAGTATTTCTCTATGTGATCTCTTCCATCATGTGTGGGTAACGAACACTGCATTCTATAGAAAGAAAGTGTCATTTCCAGCTTTTATATAGGTTTCGATCTTTTACATGGAATACAATCTTCCTACTTGCTTTGTGTCGCACTACCAACACTCCACCCTTGAAGCTAAACATTACGCCACTCATAATTGCTTAGTTTATTTGTTCAAATACGAATTTCATATGATTCTAATGTTCCTACTTCAGTTTTGAAATGTGTGCCTGCCTGTTATAGAGACATAAGGGGTTTGTATTTCTGTGTGTGGTCTGGTCAGCACGGTTGGGGAGGTGAACTTTGCATATGCAGGGGTTTATAGGGAGACACTCTCCGAGTTGAATCCGTAATGCATTCCATAGATAATCTGACTACTTTTTATGTTTTCATGAATCTCAGATTCTAAACAGTATCATAATGATTATGAGCTTGCGCGCATGAAAAGAATAAAGCAGAACAATGCCATGGCTGTCAAACTTGGCATTAAGGGACTGAAATCAAGTCTGGATGCAATGCAATGCAAACGCTCTCCACCTACAGATTCATGCTCAGAATATGATCCTAACAGTGATTCTGAGCTAGAGGGAGACCTAAGTCAATGTAGCTCCCTAGTGGAGGAGTCAGAGGAAGATGCCCTATCTTATTCACCCATCAAGGTACTTGCTCTAACTTTCCAAGGTTACATTGCTCGCACATATCTTGCAACTGATGCTTTGCGTTGCTTCTACTTTGTTGAACTACCATTAGCTTAGTTTACACATCGTGTATGTGAATACGCCCTGCCTATCCATTTTTAGTACATATTCCATCTGTCATCATACCATATTTATCCATTCAAATGTTGTTCTTTTGTATTAAACATTCAAATGGAAGAGGGAGATTGCTGATCGTGGAAGAGCACAAGCAAAGTATTTGGAAAAGGTAGTGGCACCTGATAAATCAAATAGCCCATTAGGTGTAGTTACAATATCACCTGACCCACAAAATACCCCAACTCTAGCAGACTCTAGCCCTACTACACTGGTCATTTCTGATGCCCCAACTCAGCAGACCCCAACTGCAGCAAATAGTATGATTATGCCAGTTGACATAGCACCAGTTGTACGACGCAAAACCCCCATTCCAGCAAAGAGTACACCAAATCCAGTTGCCAAATCCCTTTTCGAACCAGAGAGAGCCCCAATTGCAGCAAATAGGACCCCTGTTCCATTTCTTCCTAGTTTAGAAGACGAAGCTTATGTTGTTGTTAGGAACTTTGTGCGCATCTTTCCTTCATGTAAAGATTATACCGTAGACACAGAACAATTTCCAGTCTTCCTCCGCAACTTACGCATAAGTAATGTACTAATGTTATTCATGGTCATTACTGCATATGTTTCTGCTGACAGAAGACACAAGATTTCATTCTTTTAAATAGGCGAGGAGCAAACTGGATTGTGATGACGAGCAAGAGTTGGTTGCGCTTTTCAAGCACTCGTTGATGAAGTATCGTTCCTACCTGAGGCAAGCGCACTTCAATGGCAAGCCTCTGAACAAAATTTCTGTAAAGTCTCCGGTGCTACATTTATCCAACGGTGACTGGAATAATCTTGTTACACATTGGTCTCGGCTGCAGTGTAAGGTACTGTCTATGATATCACATCACAATTTTAACTACATTTCTGCATTTGCCTTAATGTCTCACTTGTACGAAAACTGTTAGCAGAAGAACATTCATTCTCAAGGGACCACAGAATCTCGCAACTATACTACACACTGCATTGCTCCTATGAGTACCTCTTGCCCTGTATGACCATACTTACTTTCATAGTTGTTTGATTATGTAGCATCACTGCACATGTTAGCCTCGTAATCGTCCATTTGGTGGACATTATAAGATCCGTATGGACTCTTACACAAATTTAGAATCAACCCAATGCTTTTGAAGACGTTTAGCTCTGCAGTCCTCTTGTAAGGACTGAACGTGGTCTATCACTGTACTTACATTAACAGCTACTCCCTCCGTCCCATAATATAAGAACGTTTTGTATAGTACACTAGTGTTCAAAACACTCTTGTATTATGGGAAGAGGGATTGGTTCATTTTGTAGCATTCTGCATCTTATCTCCCTCGCCCACCATTTACTAAAAAAGATTAGATCTATATTTAATCTTACCAACAAGTAGAATACACAGACAATGCCAGTGCAAAAGTGTAGCCCATTGCTCTTGTCAGTACATTTTGTCATGTAACGCTTGTACTTCCAGGGATTGGTAGTTGATTATGTAGCATCAATCTGCATCTTATCTTCATTATCCTCTATCCCTTCCAGTATTATCATATCTATAATTACTCTCTACAAAATGTAGAGTACAGGCAATGCTTATGAAGAAGATTATGTGCTGAAATTCTTGAGTTATCCTTCCCTTGACATGGAGAAGGGCATTATAAAGCCGGTGTTAACTGTTAATGTAATTCAGTCCTTCTAAAGCCTTTATCCTCAACTGTTGTTTAATTTGCTCATACTCCCTATCGTTTACTGCTGTTTAGTTTGCTATTTCTACCAAAATGCATGTTCGTAAGAACCGTAAGTTCTAAGTTTTACTTGTAAAACCAAATTTCTTATTCATACCATGCACGTTACTTAAAACTCCCTATATGTATGCTTGGTTTTGTGGATCTATAATCCAGTGTGTGGTGAAGCAGCCCACGTTTGCACCTTGTCATCTCCTGTTTTTATCTTACTGATGTGGCTGATGATATGAACAACATGCCATGCACATTATCCAAAATAGATACAATGATTTTCTTTGCCCTTCATCTATGCTTGTTATGTTGACATGGTAATCTAGTAGTGTGGTGAGGCTCCCCGCATTATGAACAATGCCAAATTATGCTATTGATATTTTGAACTTACTCTTTATTTTCTAATTTGAAATTGGATAGAATTGATAGAACAATTATCATCTTTGTTTATACACGTGCAAAACCTGTCATCTCTATGCTTTGTTTCAGGGTGATATGCCGGATGGCATGCACAAGTCTGCTGAAGGCTGTGAGACAAACCCAACATATATTGCAGCAAAGAAGGCAAAACATCTTGAAGATAGCGAGACAACCCCAAAGTCTTGTCTTGATGTAGTGTTCAAGTTACTTGAGACTAATAGTCAGACAAGCTCACAGAATTTGTTGTCTGAATCAGTTCGACTTCTTCAGTCCCAAGTTCTAGCAGAAAGGCATTCTGCAACTCAACTTCGACTTGAATTCCTATCTCTAAGAAAGATTGCGGAGAACACCAATGAGAACCTCATTGCTAAATAGCTACACCTGGAAGCTATGGCCGACATGCTAGGCCGGTCTGACAGCCTTGCTCAGCAGCTTGCGCAGCAGTTCCCCCGCAAGGCTAACCTTTCTTAAACTATCTTGGAAGTGGTCTCGGTTCAGTATTATTTTCTTACGCTGCAATGGTGCCCAGTTTTTGTAATCTGCTTCTTCGTTGCGCTTTATGATCACTGGTGGCGAAATTCGATGCCTAGTGGATGTAATATACCTTAAATCCTTTATTGTATAGTGTAGGTTTATTCTTAGTTACTATGCCGTAATTTCTTTATTGTATAGAGTAGGTTTGTTCTTAATTCCTACTAGTTACTGCCATCATTCGCTATCTGGAAAAAAATCAGATGTAGTCGACCGGGCCGAAACATTCGACTCTAACGGGCCAGGTTTTTAGCGGGCCACAATTGGGCCGGCCTGCATCTTTCTTGGGCCCGAATGATTGGGGCCTTCACACATTGCGCCAGGCCCAAACTTACACCGGCCTATATTTTAGTTGGGACTTTTGTCGACCCAGCGCTTAGTTTGGCCCAGGTAGCGTTGGGCCATTAACAGGTTGAATATTGTACTGGCCTGTTACGGCCGAGATGAAACCACGGGCCTTTAGTAGGCCAAAATGCATGTTGGGCCTCAATTTTCACTAGTCGTCGACGGGCCTTCAGCAGGCCGAAATGTAGACCGGGCCGTTATGGGCCCAGTTAGCTCACGGGCCGTTACCAGGCCGAAACATATCTCGGGCCTTAGTTGGCCCACTGATATCATGGACCTTTAAGAGGTCGAAAGCTTAGTACAAGCATCAACGGACCGAATTACGCGACAGGCCTTTAACAGGCCCAAAGTCACATTGGGCTTAATTGTTGCCACCTTTAGCACGGGCCATTAGTGGGCCCGATGTCCCGTCGGACCATATATGGCCCATGGGCAGCACGGGCCATTCCCAGGCCGAAAGTTACACCGGGCTGAAATGGGCCCATGTCTACATCATGCCTCTAACAGGCCGAAAGTCACTGGGCTGTAGTTGGGCCCGAATATTCGGCGAACAATTAACAGGCCAGATCTGGCTTCGGGCCGCAAATGGGCCCAAATATTGGGCGAATAATTAACGGGCCAGATCTGGCTTTGGGCCGTAAATGGGCCCAAATATTGGGCGAACAATTAACGGGCCAGATATGGTTTCGGGCCGTAAATGGGCCTTTATTAAGCAGGCCGTTATTGGGCTGGCCCACTAGTACCTGATTAAGATCTACGGGCCTTTGACTGGGCCGGCCTTTTTAACCTATATGGGCCTCTGTTGGGCCCAGCCACGTGTCGACGTACCATAGGCATGTCTCCTCCAATGGACGGGCGACATCTGGCCCACTGACGAGCTAACAGGTGTTCCCTTCGGCCAATCAGAAATTTACATGTGGAAATTTCCCATTGGTCGGGGTTGTTAACTGGTTATCGGATCCAAAATCCGACCCGATAGCTTAACGGCGTTCCGTTACGGTGGATGCCACGTGTCGATCACCCTTGACGAAAGCACTTCTGTGACGCGCGATTTATCGTCATGGAAGTGGACACTTCCGTGATGATAATTTTGGTAATGTCATGGAACACTTCTACGACAGCACAGGTATGACTATCTTGATTCTGTCATAAATTTGTCATGGATGTACATGCATGACAAAAACGCGACCTACTATGACAAACACGTATCATCACGGAAGTGTATTTTTTTTAGTGCATTGTGGTCTGGAATCTTTGGTTTGAGCTTTCTTAGCACTTGGGCTTCACCTTCTTCTTCTGCAGCTTCAGGCACTAGGGCCTTGCTCTTCTCTTCAGCAGGAATGTTCCTTGTGCTCCTCTTGGGTGCAGTCTTGGTGGCTGGAGCAACAACTTTGGGAGCAGGTTTGGGCTTAGGAGCAGCACCTAACTTAATTGCATCTCCCATGAGCTTTTGTGCCTTAGGTGCTGGAGCAGCATCCTCTTCCTCTTCCTCTTCACCATCAGATGGGTCTATCACCATAGTAGACTTTCCAAGAACTTTAGCTGTAGTGGTTCTTGCCCTCTTCTTCTTGTCATCACCAGCTGCCTCTTCATCAGATTCAATTGTGAACTTCATAGTTTGTCATGTGGCAACCTTTCTTGGCTTGGAGGTTGGGATCCTCCTAGCAGGTGCCTTCTTGTTCATGCCTGGCTTTGTGGATGCAACATTGCCAAACTCCTTCTTCACAACTTTCCTCTTTGAGATGGCCTCATCCTCGGCTGCAGCATAATCTTCTTCTTCAGAATCTGAGGTTCTCTTCTTCCTTGCTCTAGTAGCTGCCTTGGGCAAGTTACTAGGTGTGCTCCTGCTGCCCTCATCGTCATAGATGCTTGAGGGACTAGTGCCCTCACTCAACTGCTCTTGCTATTCAGATCTGTTCTGGCTGTCACTCTGGTCAGACATCTTGGCAACAACTGACAGCAAGCCCTGTGAATAGATTATAGATGAGGTAGAGTAGATAAGCATCACAAAGTACAGAGGTTTTGCAAAACAAATGAGTCAAAAACATAGTTTTAGTTCTCTACAGAAATGATCTTGGAGCTACTGAATTGACAAACTCGGTGATACCGAAGCAACACTTGGAACCTAAACTAGTGAACTCGGTCAGACCGAGCCACAGTTCGGTGGCACCGAGATTGCTAGGGTTTAACAGAATCTTGAACTCGGTCACACCGATTTGCAACTTTTGGTCAGACCGAAAAGCGCATGTGCAATGGCCTAAGCCAAATCAGCGAGACCGATTTCTACGACTCGGTCGGTCCGAGATGAGTTCTGCGGAGAGCTGACCCTAAATTTTTTGAATCAAACTAGGCCTAAGGAAGATTTAGCTGGATAGATTGATCTCATTCGTGGCAAAATTCATGGCATTGTCCTTGTGCTAGGAATCGGAGTTAAAAAGATAGCACAAGGGGTCGAACACATACCCTAGAACGGCGGGTGTTCGCTACAGTGGTGACGGCGGAGCAGAATCCATCGATGGTGGTAGAGTCCAACGGCTGGAGGTCGCTGGTGGCGAGGAGGCGATCTGGAGACCCTAGGAGGCAGAGCAGGACACACGTGGGCTGAGGGGATTTGAAGTATTTTCCAAAATCTCACCTGTGGGTATATTATATCCTGACCTTGTCGGTGTGACCGAGTGGAACAACTCATGGCACCGAGATTACAGAATCGCAAGCGGTTGCTGCAACTCGGTGTGACCGAAGTGTTCAAATCGGTTGCACCGAGATGAAAACCTAGATCAACTTAGTGAACTCGGTTTGACCGAAATGGATGTCTCGGTCAAACTGAAATGCACAAAGAGGTTTTGGAAGTTTAAGTCTATAACGAATCTGGGACTCCGAGTGCTCCTCACATAGAGTGGTTCGAATCTGACTTGATCAAACTTTGTGATGTAGCATGAATAGAGTTTGAGACGAGAAAAGCATAGATAGCTAGAGAAGGTTCTTAGGAATTCTTGTACATTCACTTGGCATAAAGAGAAAGATCCAAACAAACAAAACAACAAGTGGATGTCCTCGAATGACTAAAATATGCAAACGGATGCCCACACAATAAAATGGCAAATGAAATATGTGACAAAGCATGCACAACCAATTCTAGCATCTATCAAGCAATTGGCGATGACTAGGTCATCTATATATGAGTATATTGACTTAGGAGTCAAATGAGAACATTTGATCATAGGTCATACTCATAGTTTAAGCACAAGTGGGATTACCACTTTTACAGAAAGCATTGTTGTGTTCACACCATTAGAGTTGCTTTAGCTCAATTCTTAGAGTAAAGCTCCCCCTGGATGTGAGATGCCCCCTCATAGGGATGAACTAACCTTGGGTTTTGTCGATGATGACTTCATGTAGGTGTTGAAGATGTGGATGATCAATGTTGTTGTATATCATTTGGAGCAATCCATTGGAGTGAGTTGCACTTTCAATACCTACACGGGTTAGTCCCACAAGGAACAAACAAGGATATCCATAGACATAGAGTGAAGTACACACAATATGATGTCCATGAGAGCATTAGGTTACCTTGTCACTTGTCTTACCAACAAGAGGGTTTGTGACTCCTTAAACTAGTGCAAGATGTGGAAGTTGATTGCACTTGTCCTTGCCAAAATGATATGAGTGAAGTGAATTGGTGGAGTCACCCTCAAGAACTCTCTAGTTCTTCTTCTTCGGGATCCACATCATCTTGATGGGAATCCTTGGAGTTGTAGTCATACTTGATGAAGTAGAACTTGATGTAGTCTTGTGACCAAGGCCTTGGGAGCTTCTTCAAATGCATCAATCTCCTCTTGAAGCTTGTCCTTGCCTTTTTGCTTCTGGTCTTGTTGTGGAAGATCATCTTGATCTTGTGTCCCTTGAAAATAAGTAGGATCATACTTCTCTTGTTGAGGAACAAACTTCGTCTTGGGGTATTGATCTTCTTCCCACTCAACTCCATTGGCATTGAACTTTCGTTCAAAACCAGCACCTTGAGTCTTCCGGTGCCTTCCTCTTCTCGCAAGGCTCTTGTAAACACATTTCTATATAATTCCCTTCAATAAGCTATTTTCTTGCTCAAGTGTAACTTGGCTAAGATAATCATTAGTGGAATCAAGAGAACTACTAGAAGCAACATCATTGGATTTAGCATGATTATTGTTACTACTAGAAGAAGAATCTTTCTTGCTCTTGTTGCTAGATTTTACTTGAGGCATGTAAGTAGATAAGAGTAAACACTTGGCAATGTAAGAAGAACTTTTCTTGCGAAGATCATCATTGATTGCCTTTAAAAACTCATGCTCTTGCTCAAGGTTGAGCTTTTCAAAGAGTAACTTCTCATGAGTCTTTAAAAGTTCTTGATGATCTTCCAAGGTAGTTTCATGAGCTTACTTAAGAGTGTTTAATTCTTTAGTTAGATGCTCAATCTTCTACTTATCATTGTCATTCATTTTATCTTGATTAGCATGATTAATTGACGTTTCATCATAGTATTCATCACTAGAGTTGTCAACAAGTAAATCATCATCACCTAACAAGTCATCTTCATCACTATTGAAATCAACATACTCGAGGTGTGATACCTTTGGGCCTTTAGCCATGAAGCATCTTCCCATTCCTTCATTTAGTGAGTTAGATATGTCATAGGAGTTGGTTGACACAAGTGCTAGACTGGCAACACCTTCATCTTGGGTATATTCGGAGTCAACGTGATAACTTCTCTTAGAGTGATGGTCGGAGTCGGAGCCGGATACCCATTCACCAACATAAGCTTGATGTCTTCGCTTTGTGTATCTCTTTGATAATTTGTCCTTCCTTTCTGAATCCTTGCTTCTCCGGGAGGTTCTTCGTTCATGACGATCATCTCTACTCCTTCTCTCTGTTGGTGGTGATTCTTCTCTTCTATTTCTTCTTTTAGGTGAGTCTTCTCTTCTTTTGTAGGGAGCTGTACACTCATTGGAGTAGTGTCCGGGTCTTCCACAATTGTAGCAATTTCGTTCACGACTCGAAGATCTTTTGTCATTGTATGACCTTGACTTGGAACTTCTTTCCTTGCTTCTACTCTTGTAGAACTTGTTGAAGTTTTTCACCATTAGGCTCAATTCCTCATTGAAGGTTTTGTTTCTCACTTGATGATGTAGGAGCATCACATGAGGCTTTGTAAGCACCACTTTACTTGTTGTGAAGCTCTTCTTTATCCTTGAGTGACATCTCATGAGCAACAATTCTTCTAATGACTTCCGTTGGCTTGAGATCTTTGTACTTGGGCATCATTTGGATCAATGTGCACATTGTATCATATTTTTCGTCCAAGGCTCTTAGGATCTTCTTGATGATGAATTTATCGGTCATCTCTTCACTTCCTAAGCCGGCAATCTCATTTGTGATGAGAGCAAGCCTAGAGTACATTTCAGCGACACCTTCACCATCCTTCATTTTGAACTTGTCAAGTTGACTTTGAAGCACATCCAATTTGGATTCCTTGATGGAGTCAGTACCTTCGTGCATATCAATCAAAGTATCCCAAATTTCCTTTGCATTCTCAAGGCGGCTGATTTTGTTGAATTCTTCGGGGCACAATCCGTTGAAGAGGATATCGCAAGCTTGAGCGTTGTATTGCAGCATCTTCAACTCTTACGCGGTAGCTTCACGGTTTGGTTCTCTCCCATAGAAGAAATCACCTTGCAAGCTAATACACACAATAGCCCAAACAGCGGGGTTATGTCCAAGAATATGCATTTTCATATTATGCTTCCAACTATCAAAATTAGTACCATCAAAGTAAGGACCTCAACGATGGTAGTTTCCCTCGCTAGACGCCATACTCTCCTAGATTGTGAAACCAAGGCTATGATCACCAAAAGCTATGGAAATCAAGGCAAATGGAGACCAAAGCTCTGATACCAATTGTAGGATCGAAAGTATGCCTAGAGGGGGGGGTGATTAGACTACTTGACAAAATAAAAACCTAGCCTTTTCCCAATTTTAGTTCTTGGCAAATTTTAGCAATTTAGCACAAGTCAAGCAATCAAGATATGGTTCAAGTAAGTATGCAAAGAGTATATGAGCAGCGGAAAGTAAAGCATGCAACTTGCAAGAAAGTAAAGGGATGGGATTGGAGTATGCAAACGCAATTGGAGATATGGATGTTTTTGGCGTGGTTCCGATAGGTGGTGCTATCGTACATCGACATTGATGGAGACTTCAACCCACGAAGGGTAACGGCTGCGCGAGTCCACGGAGGGATCCACCCACGAAGGGTGAACGAAGAAGCAACCTTGTCTATCCCACCATGGCCATCACCCACGAAGGACTTGCCTCACTAGGGTAGATCTTCACGAAGTAGGTGATCTCCTTGCCCTTACAAACTCCTTGGTTCACTCCACAATCTTGTCGGAGGCTCCCAAGTGACACCTAACCAATCTAGGAGACACCACTCTCCAAAAGTAAATAGATGGTGCGTTGTTGATGAACTCCTTGCTCTTGTGCTTCAAATGATAGTCTCCCCAACATTCAACTCTCTCTTATAGGATTGGATTTGGTGTAAAGATGATTTGAGTGGAAAGCAACTTGGGGAAGGCTAGAGATCAAGATTCAAATGGTTGGATTGGAATATCTTGGCCTCAACACATGAGTAGGTGGTTCTCTCTCAGAAAATGAATGCTGGAAGTGTAGGCACGTTCTGATGGCTTTCCCCGAATGAGGAGTGGGTCGAGGGGTATATATAGCCTCCACACAAAATCTAACCATTACACACAATTCACCAAACTCGATGGGACCGAATCAGAAAACCCAGTCGAACCGATTTAGTTCATAATGTGACCGTTAGGAATTTCGGTGGGACCGATATGTCAACTCGGTGGGACCGATATCATTAGGGTTAGGGCATAACGTAATCTCGGTTTGACAGATTACATAAACTCGGTGGGACCGACTTTGGTAATAAGCTAACCAGAGAGTTGGTCAGGCAAACTCGATGGGACCGATTCGCTCGTCTCGGTGGGACCGAAGCGTTATGAAAAGGAAACAGGGAGTTTGCATTGCAGAGTCGGTGGGACCAATCGCTCATCTCGGTTTGACCGAAATGTTACGAAGGGAAACAGAGAGTTTGCAATCCCATATCGGTGAGACCGAAGTGACTAGGGTTTCTGGTAGTGGCTATGTCAAATGAACTCGGTGGCGCCAGATAGATCAAATCGGTGGGGCCGAGTTTGACTTTTGGTTTGGGACATATGTGGATATGAGAAGGTGGTTGAGGGCTTTGGAGCATATCACTGAGCATTTTGAGAAAGCAAGCCATTAAGAAACACCTCATCCCCTTTTAATAGTATTGGCTTTCCTATAGACTCAATGTGATCTTGGATCACTAAAATAGAAAATGTAGAGTCTTGGACTTTAGAGCTTGAGCCAATCTTTTGTCCTTAGCATTTTGAGGGGTCCACAATCCAAATCCATGACATGCCAATCATTGAACTTTCCTGAAATATTTATCTTGAAATGGCATTAGTTCAATGAGATATATGTTGTTAATCATTACCAAAACCACCCAGGAATAGTTGCACTTTCGTATATCCAAACCCTAATTCCCATCGGCCACACCGATTTTCCTACCCCGAGCCACCGAGTTCTTCTGGACCTAGCCACTGCCAAAACCCTAACAATTTGGTCTCACCGATATGGATCTCATTCCCACCGAGATGGCCTTGCGAGCGCTCTGTTACTGGTTACAATTACTTCGGTCTCACCGAGATGTTGCAATCGGTCCCATCGAGTTGGCTTGCTTATTCCTTCACTTTGGTCCCACCAATATGATGCGATCAGCGCCACCGAGATGAGGTTTGCCCTAAGCCATAGCACATCGGCCCCATCGAGATTCCTAACGTTCATATTTTTGCACAGATCGGTGCCATCGAGTTTTCTGATCGATGCCACCGAGATGGGTCAAAAGTGCGTAACAGTTGGATTTTGTGTGGAGGCTATATATACCCCTCCACCCTCCTCTTACTAAGTGAGAAAGTCATCAGAACGTGCCTATACTTCCATCATTCATTTTCTGAGAGAGAACCACCTACTCATGTGTTGAGATTAAGAGATTCCATTCCTACAATTTGAACCTTGACTTCTAGCCTTCCCCAAGTTGCTTTTCACTCAAATCCTTCTTCCACCATAGTCAAATCTGTGAGAGAGAGTTGAGTGTTGGGGAGACTATCATTTGAAGCACAAGAACAAGGAGTTCATCGTCAACACCGTTATTACCTTTTGGAGAGTGGTGTCTCCTAGATTGGTTAGGCGTCGCTTGAGAGCCTCCAACATGATGTGGAGTTGAACCAAAAAGTTTGTAAAGGCAAGGAGATCGCCTACTTCATGAAGATCTATCCGAGTGAGGCAAATCCTTTGTAGGTGATGATCATGGTAGGATAGACAAGGTTGCTTCTTCGTGGACCCTTCGTGGGTGGAGCCCTCCATGAAGTCACGCAACCGTTACCCTTCGTGGGTTGAAGTCTCCATCAACGTGGACGTACGATAGCACCACCTATCGGAACCACGCCAAAAATCTTCGTGTCTCCATTGCGTTTGCCTTGTCCAAACCCTTCCATTTATCTTCATATGCAATGTCTTACATTCTGCTGCTATACTCTTAGAATTTCATGTGTAGGTTGATTGCTTGACTTGTTATAATTGCTAAAATTTGCCCACAACTAAAATTGGGAAAAGTAAAAAATATTATTTGGTCAAGTAGTCTACCCCCCCCCCCCCTCTAGACATACGTTCGATCCTACAAGTCTTTTTTCAAAGAAAATAACAAATTTAAAAATAAAATTTGGTAATGTAAACAAATGCTCACATGTTTAAACAATTTTTAAGAATTTAAAAACATCCCTCTTTCAAATTGTGTACACACATTCAAAAGTGGCCCCGTTTACAAAATTTTGATTGGGAAATAAAAAAAATTCCATTTTTCAAAATTTGCTCACAAATGCAAGAAAAATTTCCCTCTTTAAATTAGTTCACAAATTCAAGCAATGTCCACAGTTTCAAAAAAATATCGTGCTTGCCAAAAAAATACGTAATTGAAAGAATTATTCTGAATTTCAAGAAATGTCAAAAAACAAAATATTCCAATCTTCCCCGGCAATTAAGTATTCAAAATTCACACGGGTATATAGTCACAAATACTCACAAGCCCAAATGTTTAACTACAAGCCTCCATGAACAATTGGTCGCTAGTTCTAGTCTTGTGTAGCACACGTATTTTTTTAGGATTTTTTTCCACCAGTTGTGCATGACTGCTACTCGGTGTGCCGGCCCAGGTGGGGGCCGAACATATTTTTCCATCCGCTACTGTGTGGGCCGGCCCAGGTGCGGGGATTCCCGTGTCTAAAACGTTTTTCTTCAGCCGCTATTGCATGAGGTTTTCCTATTTGGCGCGTAGGTCCCGCCCTAGCGACCTAGCATGTACCCACTCCTGCCTTCGAGCCTGTTTTTGGCCGTCCATTTTTAGATTTCATGCTCACCGGTTTTGGGTATTTTCTAGAACCTTCCTTGAACCCTATTTTTTCTTATTTTTTTCCCTTTTCCTTTTTTCTTTTTTCCTTTCTTTTTCTTTTTGTGGACATCTTTTTTAAAAATTGAACCTTTTCATGAAATCATGATCATTTTTCGAAAATCAGGAACTTCTTTTAAACTCATGAACATAGTTTAAATTGTGAACATTTTTCAAATTCGTCAATATTTTTACAAAATTCTGAAATTTTTTAAATCACGATTTTTTAAACTATTGTTAAACATTTTTCTGAAAATGTTGGACATTTTTAAGCATTTTTTTAGTGAACGAACATTTCCAGAACCGAAGAATTTTTTTTGGGAAATTGGTGGAACAATTTTTGAAATTCACAAACACTTTTTTGATTTAATGGACATTTTTGAAATGCATGAACAATTTTTCAATCAGTAATACGAGCTGGTGTTCTTCATCTTGCTACTGTGGTTTTCAGATCATCCTTGCTACTGTAGTTACTACAACTGCAAGTATCATTTTCTGGAGATATTTAGTTCTCTTGTTTGCACTAGGATTAGTGACCATCTCACGAGGGTCATTCGGAGGTGCCTGCATTCTTTCTTTGAGAGAAATAGGTGTGCCTGCGTTCAGAATGCTCTTGAAACCGCAGAGTTCAGAATTTCAGATACACGGGAATGTGTCGTGGGCTATGGGGATGACAATATCCATTGAGATTCCAATGGGCCAGGCCATAAAACGGTTATCAGGGAGAAATGGACTCTTTGTTATTGTTGTTGAGCACTCCTCTCATCGTGTCTGCACTTCACTTACTTTTTTGTCTCAAAAAAAACTGCACTTACTTTTTTACTTCTGAAAGCGGACTTTGGTGTTTGACAAACTGCACTTTACTCTGTTCCATTTTTTTTTTGATAAAACATCCGATATATACATTTTCAATCATGACATTACAACAAACATCAGAAATAATAAAAATTACATATAGATTCATTGATCACCTAATGACGACTACAAGCACTGAAGCGCACCAAAGGCGCACCATCGTCATCGCCCCTCCCTTACTATAGCCGGATAGTACTTATTGTAGTTGACAGTCAGGAAGTCATTGTGCTAAGGCCTCATATGACCAGCGCACCAAAATAGCAACTGCCGCCTATGAAGAGTAGCGTAGATCGGAAGAATTCAATCTGAAGACACACGAACATATATGAACAACAAACAAATCTGAGCAAATCCACCAAAGGGAGATCCGCCAGAGAGACACCTCCACGTGCCCTAGACGGGGAGAACCTTATTCCATTTTCAATGAGCTGTCGCCGTCTTGCTTTCCAAATTGATGGTCGAAACCTGGTCTCTTTGCTATGTTCTAGAAAAAACTTTGTAAATAAGATATCGATGAGCCAATCAACTTTACTTAGCGTCGTTTTAACGAAGCGGTCCATTTTGTACTCCAAAGCACTATTTAACTACACATAAAACAGAAGTAAACGACTACTCATGCTTTGACACGTGCTCTACGCCAGAGATGCAAACCAATCAATCTGAGTGCCAAGTTCTGGCCTTGTTTGTGGGTGCCGCCGCTAGCTGCGACTTGCAACTTGCAAGTAGTTTCGCCTGTCGTTGAAACAATTTGTTTTTTGTTTGGTCAACTTTGGTGTTGGTGCTGCACCCGACTGGCGACTTTAGATTGTCATGCCGCTGTCACGTTTGCAGGCACAGGATGACAAAGTCTGAGCTGACCATAACTGTCAGAAATTGATATATTTTTTCTTATTATATACTGTTCTCTGTTTGGTTCGCCCATTTCATGTTCAGTTCATAGTACAATAATCGCTGTGGATTGTAGATGAGGAGGAGCTGAAAGATGTGGACGTAGGCCGAGAGCATCGCGTCGGTTTTCAACTTATTAAAATTCGAAAGTTGTTTCAAGTTGCTCCTGCGCGGCCAGTGATCACTTATTGGCATCCGATTCTTGCAACTACAAAAAGACCTGGTGACATTTTACTGGCATTTTTTCCCCAAACAATTCCCAACTCTTATCTTACTTTAAAGGGAAAAGCTTATTCTTCTCGCACAATCTAGAACTAGGAGGAACAATCCTTGTCGAGACCTGGCAGCGTAGATGATTGGGATGAGATGAGTGCGTGGTCGGTCGCCACTAGTGGAATGGTCTACCACGCATGAGCTCGAGCTCACTCTCTTTGGTCCTTTTGATCATGCTCGTCTTCAGTTCAGTGGACGTTCTCCTTCCGTAACGTCTCAGTGCGATGCGTGGAGAGCTTGTGTGAATTGCTTCCGTGACCCCCGGCAGATGGTGAGTTGTTTAGCACATCTAGCACGCTTTTGTGGTGTTATTAAGAAGCGCGTCTGTCTCTCTGGTGGATCACTGCCTAACTCAACTAACATCATTTCTTGACAGCAGGAAGCCGGCCGGTTCATCCGACACTAGCTATCATATCATACGTACCATAATAATGCCATTGCCGTGACAGTGATGCTACTGTGGAAGGGACAAACGAGCGGTCAAAAGCTCCACCGATCTCTATCTCCTCGAGCTTTACGAGATTCTTGTTCTTATCCACGTAGTGGTGGTAGTAGTGGCGATGAATCTCCATTTGTTTAATTTCCACTTGTGTTCCGATTGACTCTCTCTAGGTAGCAGTGATGGCGGATGGGGTTTCAGGCAGGGCGTTGAAGGTTGAGCGGCTGTGCAGTGCAGGCGTAGGACTTGGACTTCACTGATCGGCGTGTTGCACATGGCACGGAGTGGACTGAAGCAGAGGTCGCCGGATCACCAGATGCGGCCGGAGTTGACTTGATTCCTGGTGTCCCTGGTGTCCCTTGTGAGCCGTGACCGACAGGCGTAGCTTGCCAAGTCGAGGCCATGCACATGCAGCGGTAGCAATTCTTCATTATCGGTTCTTCGCTATATGGGCTGTTATATGTGGATTTTCTTTTCCTGGTTTTTGTTCTCCATTATCGAAAAGGAGGAGATCGCAGTCACCAGCTCACTTGGCTCGCGCAAAAGGGGGAGTAGAAAGAGAGAGTGTCAAAGTGGTTGAGGCATCATCGTCACCTCACACGCACAAGCAGAGATGGCAACGGCGGCAATGAACGTGATGGCGAATAGGCCACATGTATGTATGTACGTACGTCTTGGCTCGAAATGCCAAAGCAGCGGGAATCCATCTTTTCTTTCTTTCTTTCTCTCCCGGTGCAGTTAGGTATAGCATGTGTTGCGCCGAAAAGGACGGATAGATGCAAAGCCAAACGGAAAAAGAAACAACTGTCTGCAGATCGTCACTGGGATCGGTTTTTGTGGCCACGGACAGAGGATCAGTTCGATCCTATCCTGCCTGCCTCTGCCTGGCCTAGTAGTAGTAGCCACCTTCATTTGACGTCCCATTTCCTGTTAAAGACCACGAATCTAAATCCAGACCGACTGCGAGGAGGGAAAACTCCATCCAGCTCGCTCGAGGCTAGCACGATCCAGCTCCAGCTCCAGCTCTAGACCCGGTCGGTTCTGCTCGTGGGTCGCCGTGGGAAACGAACAGGGGCTGTAGTATAGTCATCGTGAGGTCCACCACCCGACTCATATCGAGTCAACGACCGACCATTCCTAGAATGAATCGACAGCGAGGGGAAGACCAACCTTTTTCACATTCATGCAGCATACATGCATGGTGTTTCCGCTGGAGTGTGAATGCTCCCGACAGTTTGCTCGGATTAGCATAATTGACTCCGTCTGTCAGTGTCAGCGTTCGACACAAACGGGAGCCCCTTTTCCATTTAGTTCATCGACTGTCATGATTCCGGCACAATACTCGCTTCTCCATCTGCATTTCCTTCTTCTTTCTGTGGAATAATAATACTTATTTATGGCAGTGAACAGAAATAGGTTGACTAATTGAATCGCTGAGACACGACATATATATATATATATATATATATATATATATATATATATATATATATATATATATATATATGTATATATATAGGACAACAGTTTGGGACACCTAGGTGCCCAGGCTCCTTGCCTTTCAACCGCTCGATTGCGTTGAGATGCGTGTTCACATATTACATTACAATTGACTGATTTGGAAATAATTATGGCAGAATACCTACCATAAATATGGCCATTAGTAGCATGCAAGACAATAATTATGATGTAGTAGCAAATAGGAAAGAGAATGCCATGCATGGCAACGTTGCATATTTGAGAGCTATTAATTTGAGAGACACAAATCAGAAATTAATGCATATGGAGACATTTTTCATACGTGTATTAGTAAGATAAGAGGTATGTTGTACTCATCCGTGAAACATGCTTTTTTTACTAGGTATACGACATATTGAGTATATGATATCATGGGTATACCCAATGGGACGTTGTGTACAACTCGGTGTTAATGTTTATCTGAATGACATATACCTTGAAAATTAATTCATTAGAAACATACATACAAACACCCTTTGGGTACACGATATCATAGGTATATCCAATGTATACCTAATAGGTATGTACGTACAATTTGAAGATTACGATATAGGATAAACTAGGTATACAAAATAGGAGGTATGTTGTACTCTTATCGTCGTAGGGTATATTATAGCATGGGTATCATACATTAGTCATACGATATACTGAATATATATTAGAAACATACATACGAACAAAATGTAATAGTTCCAAAAATAAATTATTGAATATATATACGCACCTGCGTATACATATAATTTCGTTTGTAGGTATTAGCTACCCGTAGGAAACAAAAATACGTGTATTAGATACCCGCAGTAATTCAAAACAAATCAACATTAATACGATCTATTGTATGGCAAGTCTTCCATGCCTAATATTTAGAAAACAAAAATAAAATGTAAGCACGGAAAATCTTGCATGAAGAATAATTGGGAAACAAATTAAATATACCACACTTTCCAAAACAATCAAGGTGTCCAGGCACCTAGGTGCCCCATCTATTATATATATGGATTAGCCCGGGAAGTCGAACATTCCATCGGATCAAACGATCGAGACCGGATGGCGGCTAAACACCTCCATCGCCGCCTTAACAACAACCAACCAATCTGGTGCCAACAGCAGAACAAACTCTCTCATGTTCACCCCGGAAGCTTAGCCGCGGGGCTACTCTAGTTGGACACGCCTCTTCTCGTTAATTATGTTGTGTGAACCGAACACCTTTCGGTTAGATGCTGCTGCTCCTCATGGGTCGCGTGCCTCAACAGTGGGGTGATGCGTAAGGCATGATGAGATTGAGTAATCAACAAATGGAAACATTGTTAATTACCCGACAAAGAAGTGAGGGCGGGAAGCAAAGAATGCATAAACTTCAACGTCAGATTCTCATGCTCAATTTTGTTGTGAGAGTTTTAAAATGCGAGACGATAAGGTTGAGTATATACCAGTAGTAGAGTAGCTAGGATGAGTGCGTAGTACAAGACAAGATGTCCAAAACTCCCATTGCTGGAGGGGAATGGATAGAGTGCAAATAAAGCGAAAGAATACGTTCAAGCTACCCAAGGCCCAAGTAGGGGCAATGCATATACAACCATGACACAGTCACAGAATATCCCTTGTAAGCCGCCATACGGGATAAGTTGATCAGTTGTAAACCCCTGGCGTTTGTAACCTCCCCCGATATAGTGAAGTTTGGCTGGCTAGCGTCCATGGTTTTTTCCCTTCGTCTTGGAGGGTTTTTCACGTTGAAATCTTATGTCCCCTGCTTGTTTGTTTTTTCCGTCGAGTTGATTTGTCTGTCGTATCTTTAACACACGTGGTGTAGAACTGCATAGTAAAATTAGATGCATGATCATGCTTTATTTATATGTGTGAATGAATTATGGCGGTGTACTAACCAAACATCAACAATACGAGAAATCCAAAAAAAGGTACAATTCACTCCTCAAGGAATCCTCCATCCTCTCCAAAAGAAGGTACAATACCTGAAGAAGAAGAAGAAGAAGAAGATGGAATAACAAAATTGATGTCAATGCAGTCAAACCATCATCAGCCCGACGAAGACACATCCAACTCCCTCAGCGTTGACCACAATCCTATCGCTAGATCTGACGGTGCACCCACTACTAAAACCGAAGAAGAAACCGGAGGAGAAATTATTCCGCACCACCGCCATAAGAGCCGAAGCAACGGACAACATGACCTACTTGTTCATCCGATCACGTTGTGGGTTGTAGCGTCTCACGCGTTGTCAATGTAGGGGAATGTGCTAGGGAAAACAATTTTTTTTTACCGTGCAGGATCCAACCAAGATCACTATCAAGGTGCGGGTAACAAAGCCATACCCTTAACGAATACATCAGTGCAATGGACATGTTGACATTGTCGATGAAGACCTTTGATTCCATTGGCTAGGTTATACCTCTCAGCCGCGAAGATCCACCCTATCTAGCGTAGAAGATTACGACACCTCCAAGGTATCCACACGTATCAAAGTAGCACATCAATTCGTGGACCAACACAACGAAGCAGCAGAGAATCTAGATCTAATCTAGAGGAAGAGCAAGGTGCCAACTAGAAGGGTACAGGGCGCCGCCAGCAAGAGGGCTAGGCCAAGGGCTTGATGTCTCCCTGGTGCACTATCGGCCCTCCTTATATAGGTGGCCCGGTAGGGGGTGGCCGACCAAGGAAAGGAGCCCCACCTGCACGCGTCAGGGAGTCCTAATAGGACTCCATCTAGCTTGCCTCGAACCCCAATTCAAGGGGTCGTCCTACCTGGCCCAACCAGGTTGTGTTGCCCCCCCTCCCGCGCAAAGGGGAAGGCCTCGATAGGATCCTTTTGAAACATGACTTTTCTAGAAGTTTTTACCTAGTTCTAGAACCCGCGGTACCTTCCAAAACACTTTCGGACATCACCGAAACACTAGGACCTCTCGAAACACTTTTTGAACCTTTCTCTCCGAGTCTTCATTAAATCGTAGCATTACTAAATGTCGCTAACGTTAAGCGTGCGACCCTATAGACAGTGGCGGAGCTTCCTTAGGGCCAAGGTGGGCTATTGCCCTCCGCCCTAGTCTAGAAAAATCCTCTTGAATACCCTTACTTGTTAGGCTTAAATCTTGAAGATTATTGAATGTGTAAGTACAATTTGTCATCTTGGTACACTCAACTCTGTTTTTCCTCTTTAACATTCTTTGTCAAGCTCTATCACTACCTATAGGTTCGAGCATATGTGGGCATGTCTAGAACACCTTTCGTTCAACCATAATCAGCGGGACCTGGACACCCATGAGGATTCCCATATATCATTGAAGATCTTTGCCTTGCGATACGTTACACAACCCGAGGTGAGACTTTGACAACATTCTTGTTATCAACTCCTTGATCACTATACCTAGTTATCCTTGTTTCCGATTTGTACTCTTTCCTCGTTTCCGTAGTCTGGTATCCCGTGGCTAACTCTTTACTCACAATACCTGGTTAGGCGATGTTGGACATTGTAATACCCAGTGGACCCAGAGTTTATCTCTCCATCACCAGAGGGGCAAATTCCAGTCTTGACATATCACCTTTACAATTACCAAGTTACGTAATAACATATTATGACCCCGAATCAACCATCCGGTATCTGGGTCTATGATATAAGGACGCAAGTAAACGTCAAGATCTCGCAGTATTTCATAAGTGGGCATATCCAACAACATTGTTATTATAACAATGTGCTCTCATTATTATCGGCATCCTTGTTACATTAACAATGTTCATGCTCAGGAAATTAAGACCATCAACACTACATGAGCTAGTCCAGAGGCCTGACTAGGGATATGTTTGGACTTTATTATTTCACATATGCAATTGAGTTTTCCTACAAATCCCATATTCAGGAACCAATGTAATTCTAGCATAGAAAATAAACTTGATCGCGAACATGAAAAAAAATAACAACTTTATTATTGCCTCTAGAGCATATTTCTATAAGTCACCACCACCGGAAGGCTGAAGCGAAGGGCGACATAGACTTACCACAAGCCCAAGACAGGAAAAACTAAGACTCACACAGGTAGATATGGGCATCCCCTCGTTCTCCCACTGACAGAGCCAACTGAGGAGGAGAAGGGCGGCGATCAATCAGCAGAGGAGATACGACAGCTAAGAAAATAGGTAAGGCGGCGCAGAGAAAGAATGACTAGGTGCATGATTATGCTTAAATGGTACACGTTGGGGAAGTCACTTCTAGGAGTTTGGTAATGCAAAAGAATTACACTAGCAAGAGCACTTAGAAAAAAGAACTGACACTATAAAGATGATACAAATGACTACATTGCAAAAAAATTAAAAAAAATAAGCGCATCGCATTAAAATCGATATGTGAGGCGGAAAACCAATGGAGATCGATGCGGTATATGATCCACCGGCCACGTGACTAGGGTTTCTTTTGAGTGGCCCGTGTGCGACTCGGGATTAGGTGTAAGCGATAGAAATAATGGTTTTGCTATTTGATTTGAATATCCTAATTTCATTTATTCGGTGGGGCTGAAACAATTATCATTGAAAAAAAACAGTTTTATAAAGAAAAAAGATTCAATACTTTTGGCTTTAATGGGCTAAATGGAGTACAATAGGAATTGCATATAAATAGAATAATTATTAATGCTTGGGTTCTTCCAATTATGTGTAGCAACTGGAATCGCATACTTTTGGCTTTAAGGAAGAAGTAGCAATCAACAACGAATTCATGGCAAAGCATATTGACTGGTCTACCATTCTGTTTTTGCTTAAAGCCCCCTGTACAATCTCAGAGTTCACTTCCACCACCATCCAAGCGTACATCCAGACGGGTCTTCTCTGCACAGGGGCTAAAGATGGAACACTCAAACATATCGAGGTCCTGCACGCAAAGTTGCCGCCACCAACGTGTAGAAGAGAGAGACAGGGGCGGAAGATCCCACCACCCGCCGCTCTCATTCGCAGCTCCGTTCCCACCTGAGCCCAGCCGGTCGGTGGCTGCCGGCAGCAACCTGCTGCTACTTCCGTTGCTCCTCCTCCCTCCCCTCCCACTCCCTCTCAGCCCCAGCTCGAGCGAGAGAGCATCTCCCTCCCGAGCGACCGCGTCCGCCTCCCTCCCCTGCCCCCCGTGCGGTTCTTGGTGACGGCGCGGCGGCTTGGCTGGCCGGCCTCGCCTCCAGTTGACCCGACTGACTCTCCCCCATTCGGTCAGCCCGGAGGAGGAGGAGGAGGCGGAGGGGATTTGCTTGACTTTTTGAAGCTTCTCGCTCGTTTCTCTCCTAGCGTTGCGGCTGCCGGCCAACGGCCTCGCGGATTTTTCTCCAGTCTCACCCCCTCCTTCAAGTGGCGGCGGAGATCAGCTGGATCCAAAAGCCTCGCCAGAAACCGGCTGGGACTCTAGGGTTGGCTGCTCAGCTCAGTTGTCTTCGGCGGCTGCTCCTCCTGATCCCTCCCGTTGCCGCTGGCCAGCTCTCTCTGGCTTTGCTGACTTGACCCGGGACGGGGGAAAGAGGAGCAGAGTTCGCCTGTGGATCTTCGGGAAAGGAAGCTCATTCATCCTGTCAGCTGGGAGGTAGAGGAAGAGATGGGGAACTGCATGAAGTCCACGGCCCGGGTGGATCACAGCATGAACACTAGTGCCGCCTGTGAGTGCCTCTCTTACTACTTGCCCCTAATTATGTTTTGAACTCACTCTGTAAAGAGATATAAGAGCGTTTAGATCACAACTTTAGTGATCTATAAACGCTCTTATATTTCTTTACAGAGGGAGTAGTATGTATTTGTCAGTTTCTACTTACCTGCATCTTTTTTGTTCGATTGCTTTGGCTGTTTTGATTATTTGCAGTTCTTTGATTTGCTTTGTGTTGAATTGAGAGGCGTACCATATCTGGGGCAAATATGGATACCATGTTATGCATCTTACACTTCTATTTCAGTCACTAGTTTTTACCTACTTCGTTCCTCTGGTGCACCTTCGCCTCTATTTTTGGAGGAAATTGACTATTTATTATTAAGTTCGTCGGAGTTTGATTAAAACTACAAAGTTGATTTCTTCTTGACAAAAAATGTCTAGGGACTAGATTGTGAGAGATGATTAGTGCTAATGAAAAAGAAGAAGATCCCGCGTACACACGTCGTATACATGTACAAGTATAAGGATAGTGATCGGCCCATAACTATCTACATCGATCCACGCCTCCATCTATACCTAGCCGTCGCAACTCATCAGGCAGCGCGGCCGCCTCCTCAACCCTATGCGATGAATTCATCATCTGGTGCGCTAGCCGCTCACAATTCTTCGACGCTGTTTCTAATCTCTCCATGATCGGCCCATAACTATCTACATCGGTCCACACCTCCATCTATACCTAGCCGTCGCAACTCATCAGGCAGCGCGGCCGCCTCCTCAACCCTATGCGACGAATTCATCATCTGGTGCGCTAGCCGCTCACAATTCTTCGACGCTGTTTCTAATCTCTCCATTGTCAATAATAAAAAAACACAATGAAAATCGTTGCACCTAAGAAAGGATCGTAGCAAATCCTACAGAAAAATAGAATCGCGACATCTAGCACCTAAGGATCCTAACACATTTTTTTTCCTTTCCTGCTCCATGATTTTTTTTCTCTCTCGTGGAGTGATCCATCAGTATGTGTTCCGTGTGTAGTAATCGATATGTATACGACCTGTGTACACGTGGGATCTTTTTCATTTTCCCTTAGCACTAATCATCTCTTACGCTCCAGTCCCTGGTTAACGTTTTGTCAAGAAAAAATGAACTTTGTAGTTATAATCAAATTCCGACGAACTTAATAATAAATAGTCAATTTCCTCCTATTTTTGTCCCCCTTTCTTATTTCAGAACATGCCATGCTGCATGGATAAGAACATTAATTTCTTCTTAGGTCTCGTATACTTCAAATTACCCGAGAGTAAATAAAACGGAACTTATTTAATTCGGAATTTCAGATAGCAGAGAGCTCCTTCAGTTCATATCTTCAGTTTCATTGTAAACCTGAAGATGTTATTGTTGCCAATTTGTTCTTACACACATTTCCTTTGTTTCTTGTTGGGCCATCAGATCCATCGAAAGTGACCAGCAAAACAAGCATGTCATCTGCTACTTCTGCGAGCAAGACCAACTCAACTCGTTCAACGTTTACTCTGCCATCTATAAGAGATCGCAGTGAGCCTCCCCGGACAGAAGGTGAAATCTTGTCATCGTCGAACTTGAAGGCCTTCTTGTTCAATGATCTTAAAAATGCGACCAAGAATTTCCGCCCGGACAGTCTTCTTGGGGAAGGAGGGTTTGGGCATGTTTTCAAAGGTTGGATTGATGAACACACTCTTGCTCCTTCGAAACCGGGAAGCGGTATGGTTGTTGCTGTCAAGAAGCTTAAACCAGAAGGTTTCCAAGGGCACAAGGAATGGCTGGTAGGTTCAAGACTCCTTACCAATAATTTTCTACTTTCCTCTGGCTATTTTTCATGTTTCCTGATGGTTGATTTTCCTGCTCAGACGGAGGTTAACTACCTTGGCCAACTTCACCATGCCAATCTTGTTAAGCTCATTGGTTATTGCTCTGATGGTGATAACAGACTTCTGGTGTATGAGTTCATGCCCAAGGGAAGTTTGGAGAATCATCTGTTCAGAAGTATGTTCTTTAATCCATATGGGTTTTATTGCTAAATCATTTATTTCTGACGTCTTTAATATTCATGTGTCAACTATCAAGTAACCAATAATGTTTGTATTCTTTTAGGAGGTGCTGATCCTTTGTCATGGGGAATAAGGCTTAAGGTTGCTATCGGGGCTGCTAAGGGTTTGTCATTTTTACATCATGCTGAAAACCAAGTTATATATCGTGATTTCAAGGCATCAAACATTCTTCTTGACTCGGTACGGTTGAAATATAATGTTGACTCTGATTACAAGCCAACCTTTGGGGTCTTTTAACTTAACTTGTTACTCTTGATTCAATGCAGGAATTCAACGCGAAGCTTTCAGATTTTGGATTAGCGAAAGCTGGTCCAACTGGGGATAAAACTCATGTTTCCACACAAGTGATGGGCACCCATGGATATGCTGCTCCAGAGTATATCGCAACAGGTTAGAAGATTATCTTTGTGTTTGTATTTACAAAAATGGGGCCATGTCTCCCTTCTTTATGTGTCATGTGACATCAGTTCTGACAAATGGATGTTGATGTTGGGTCTTCCCTCTGTATTAGCTAAACCTAAGTTGAAATATTTTCTGGCCTAAATCATCCCATACCTATGGTGAAGCCCTATTAGTTTAAAGTAGCATAATCATATCATGGTGTTCTCCAATCATGTAGACCATCATGGAATTGTTTCCTGATTTCCCTTGATAGTCAACTACACTTGCCTTCTGTTTGTCTACATTTCCTGATCCAGCAATTTCATTGTTATATATGTCAAGTCAAACAAATATTAAATGTAGGAAATGGTCCACTCCACTTTATTCCTATTAAATTCGACACCGGCCATATTATTCTTGGATTTTATAAAATGACAGTACATATGAACATGTATTAATTATACTGTGCATAAGAAATGAACGAATATTTATTGTTTATTTCTGGATAAACCCATTCTCATGTTACTTAATATTCACAGGTCGCCTCTCTGCTAAGGCAGACGTCTACAGCTTCGGGGTGGTGTTGCTTGAGTTGCTGACCGGGAGACGAGCCCTGGACAAGTCAAAGCCAGGCATAGAGCAGAACCTAGTGGACTGGGCCAAACCGCACCTGCGTGACAAGCGCAGGCTGTACCGTGTCATGGACACGAAGCTGGGAGGCCAGTATCCTAAGAAAGGCGCACATGCCGTCGCGAACCTCGCCTTGCAATGCATCTGCAACGACGCCAAGATGCGGCCGCAGATCTCAGAGGTCTTAGAAGAGCTGGAGCAGCTCCAAGACTCTAAAAGCAATTTAATGTCGCCGCAGGTTGACATCCGGAGGACCTCCAATACCGTCCCAAAGTCGCCAATGAGGGGCCAACCCTCGCCGCGGCGCTCTCTTGGAGCGATGGCGCCGCCGTCACCGGCATTTAGGACCGCGCAAGTGCACTAGAAGCACACCTTAGAAGGGGGAGAGAGATGTATCCGTACGGCTGTACATTTGGTGGTGAGCTGTGTAATAGTTGTTTCTAGTGATGCTTCTTGCTCATTTGTAGGGTTTGGCACGGAATATGACTACGGCACTCTGATGAATTGTTTTTCACCAAATCTGTGAGGTGTGCCTCACTGGGTTCTGTTCTGGTCCATTCTCATCGCGGTGCCGGGTTTATCTTCTGCAGACATGATACTGGATGATCCCTTGTTGACATGACAGAAACTGTGGACTGGGAGCATGTCCAGGCTTCATTGGTTACCAAATTCGTCGCCCAATTGTGCTCGATAAGAAACTGGCATGTTATCAGATAGGGTCTTGATGTTTTTTGTCACAGCTGCATATTCCTCAGGCAATTGCAATTCCTTTGTCCAGATAGGGATTAATATATGTAACATACAGGAAAGGACTCCCCTCTTGCAACATTATGCAACTGAACAAGATAAAATGGAAAAATGAGCCTTGAATTTCAGGAATGTATATGTACTAGATGTATGTCTCTTGGGTTTAGTGATGATTTGATGAACTTGCACAAATTTGTTGTGGAGAACAAAAACAGCAGCGATAAGCATGCCAGCCTGCTAAGGCGGGTAAATGATACAGTGTGTCTCATTTCTCGACAATAAACTCCTGAATCTCTATTCCAGTGTGACGGGCGCCGCCCTGCTTCCTCACCAAAACTTCGTCGCCAACTTTCAGTGAAGTCACAGGAATAGCAGTCCTTCCACCAGATCCTACATCAGACAATCATACAGCTCAGGAATAATTTGGTCAAGATAGACCAATGATAAACCTTGAATCCTTATCTGAAGTTCTGAACCTTAACTAAATCTAGGGGAGTATCAGTACGATACCCCCACGATGGTTTTAAAGGTTTCCTTTTACAACAACACTTTGTACTCAGTTGATTTCCAGAGTTGTATGAGGTTTCATTTTCTGGTGAAACTTTGTACTGTGAATTCCCAGTGCTGCACCTTGTATTTTTTTTAAGGCAGTGCTAAAGTATAGTTAACTGTGTAGGCATTGGAACTGGGAAATTTCCTGTTAATCTACTGACAGAAGTCATTCAGAAATAGATATTTTCTTATGTCTTGTTAGAATCACAAATCCAAAAGAACTTTACACATTATCTTCAGAAAATGTGCTAGGTGGGTTTACCTCTGTCAGGACCAATAAGTGCAACTGTCTCTGCATTTTGAAGGAAAATGCTATATGTGCCATTTCCAGAGTTCTCCTGTAGCAAGTCCAGTAACGTCATGAAACTGAGAATGGATGTGCAGATATCATTAAAAGGAAGACCCTTTTTTATGTACCTTTGCTTCTACAAGGATGAGAGGCCTTGATTCAATCTTCACGCGGCCGACAATTGAAGTTCGCCACAATCCATTTTGATCAACAACAATTACTTCCCTGCCTGATTGCAGCTCTGAGAGGTAGCTAGTCTTGTCGCCGGGGACTGTAACATATGCATGCACAGGCCCCTAAAAATGGAAAGGACATACTTAGTGAAGCCTGCTGTAATGCAATATCTGAGATAGGTTACTGCAATCTAAATGATTGATATCTTACTGCATTGACCCTGAAAGGTCTGCTAGCAATGTAGTTTGTCTCCAAGCATTCAGAGTGAACAAGGAACATTCCTCTTGCATAGGAACCGACCTGAAAAAAAAATGGCATCCATCGTCACATCCATGTGTATGCTTTTAACCAATCGTGTGCAGTAGGAGTAGGATATTAGTAGTGTTGTTTTCTTTATATGTTCCTCGACAGTGAAAAGGTGAGAAATTACACAAACCAGAAGGCCTTCACCGGGTCGCATGATACTACAGAGATCCACACAAACACGATCGCCCATACCAACAACTTCAACCTTTGATACAGTAGCCTTTGTCAACTGTAACTGGCTCTTTGCCTCGTTCCTTCTGTCAAAATAATCCTGAGTGATTAAAGGAGGGAAGAAATAACAATGGGTAAATCATACAATCAGATAAATGATAATCAGTGACCATAGCAAAATACTGCCTTTTGTACACTAAAATTTAGATATGTGCACATAGTGAGCAATATATCTAATTTTACATGAGGCCATTCTATGCCCAGACACAGATTTACTTGTTAAACACCAAAGAAGTTTGAACAGAATTGTGATGAAATACCTTGAGTTTAATAATATCATCCATGTCCTCTACTTTAAGTACAACTCCATCAAGCCCTTGCTCCAAGGCCTGCAAAATGGGCATCATAAATTCTGAAACAATCTCATCCAGTATAGTCACTGACAGTATATATCATCATTATATGCATGATATGCTGTTGTATGTCCAAATCTCTCGATAATTACCTCAAGAAAAACTTGAGCCTCAGTTGAGTTTGTCGAAACAGCCAATACAGTTCCTGCGCATCCTTGGAAGGCAGCAACTATATTTTCTGCTGGTATAACCTAAGGAATTTGGAAAAGAGGACACCAGTTAGTGCTTCTTATGGGTGAGGTGGGTTTGTAGGGTACTGTTTACAAGTTACCGGACAGGCATGAAACAGCAAAAGAGGACACACAATTTCATAGACAATAACAGGTGTATATTCACATATGCACACTCATTACAGATATAAGGGAGTTCTTGAAACACATAATAAGCGGTAGAGGATGACTAAAATTTGTAGAGCTTAGTATGATGGTTTATCTCACTGTGCCGGCTCTAACATATATACCATGTAAGTCAGGACTTAAGAGAAAATTACAAATGGGTTAGAGATGCAAACATGATATGGTGATATTGAGTGTTTGATTGTCTGACCTGCCAATCACCTCGGAAGTGAATAACGGTGTTCTGTACTTCCACATTGTCTGGTTGTATGAGTTGCAGCTCACTCGGGGAAGAGATTTCAGAAATTGTGGCAACCTTTTGATTCCCCTCATCAAAAATCTGCAGGCCATCAATAAAGAGAGGATGGATACGAGCAGTTGCTGCAGCACACAAACAAAAATTTAATTGGGTTAGGGCCTTAGGCATTGGGTAACAAAGAGATTCCTCTAGTTCAACTAAATGACATAATATCGCTGCTCCGATAAAAAACAATTTGCTCTCACATGACCAGTCCTTGCCGACATCTTTGGATCCAAAGAGGAAAGTGTTCCAACCCCTCTCTACGGCTGCCGTCATCACCTGCCGGTTCTCTGTCCATACCCAGACGGTCTTCTTTGACCCCCCTGGCGCAGCCGGAGCAGAGCACATCTTGATAGACTGTAGGCGCGAGCGGGCTGATGCTGCATCAAGAATCCCAACTCAGGTTCAAATATTGCAATCGGAATCCTAAAATCTTCATTTGATATAGGATCTTAGAGTTTTTCCAACTGCGAGCGTTGGGTTCCGAGGAACGGCTAATACTAGCGAAATCACAGTGGATTCTATCTTAGGGTTCCTGAGTTCTTGGGTTATGAGTAGGTACCAATGTGGCAATGAATCTGAGAGCCTGAGAGCAAGTGTGAAATAAATTTGACCCCAATTATGTTGTGTACTAATACAAGATTTATCCAAGGGCCCGAGAAACAGATTGGGGGAACTGCGGATGGGCAAGAAGAACCCTGTACTACGAAAACTCGCAAGATAAAGAGAGGCGGAAGATTCGTACCTGTTCTTTGGGGCGCCAGGTGGGAGGTATGGAAGCAAGGTAGGGCTTTGGCGGAGCCCGAGATGGAGGAAGAGGAGCAGGAGACAGCCATCGAATCTCTTTGGTGGGCGTTTCCGGGTGGGACATTTGATCATTTGCCCTGTTTTATTTCGGCATTTGATCATTTGACCCTCTACATAGATTAGATGCTTTGCCCTGCTTTTCCTTTTATCTTTTCAAATTTGCCAGGGAGGCACTTTTTGCATGCCAAAAATAGGGACAAAACACAGTAAACGATTATAGAGTAATTAAAAGTAGTATAGTATCAAATTTCCACGTGGCACCTCAAGCCTTTTGTTACACGCTCACTCGTTTGTACGCTTTTTCTCTAGCGCGATGGCTAACGATCTTTTGCCACGCTTTTTCGTCCGAGGGGTTGAGCGGCGGTTCTCGCGGCAAACTGCAGCTTGGTTTATCACAGAGGATCAAATAGACGAAGTCCAAGAGGAGGTTGTGTATGGACATGGCGGAAAACAACCCTTTAGGTCCTCCGTTGATTGGATGCTGATGACCTTCACCTGCTGACGACTTTTGGGTACTTCCCTAAGAGACGTGGAATATCATCGGCCTCGAGGAGGCAATTTTGCTCGTACCATTGGGTATCATTGGTTACAGAGTTTTTGGTTTGTTAAACATGTCTTTGGCGGCATTCTGGTGACAGAGACGGAGACCGGGTTTGCTGGAGTCCGATGTGGCGCTTTGGGGACGAAGGCGGAGTCTCCTCAAAGGAGGTCACCGGGTGTCATTCTGATGACGGAGACTGCATTTGCTGAAGTTGTTTGGTGGAGCTTCGGTGATAAATGTGAAATATCCTCACCAGAGGTCGCCTGGCGACATCCCATGGCCAAGACGGGGACTTAATTGGACGAAGTATTCTTGGCGGCACCTCGGGATGAAGGCATCGTCTCTTTGACTGGAGGAGGCTCTAGGTGGTATCCCGGTGAGAAAGAAGGAGACTCCCTTGACTGAGGTCCGCTTTGTGTCCTTGTTTTTTTTTCATGTTGACTATGGTGCTTCAAACCTTGAGCCATGCTGGGCCGCTATGTTTATTCCTTTTCTCAAACTTACATCGAGTTGCCTTGTTGAAAGGACTAAGATCAAAAGGTCTCAACATTTTGGCAAAGGGTTCATGATTTCTTTCAACATAACAAGCACTATGAGCCCTGCGAGGATGAGAATATCCATGATTGCAATCCGAGCTCGCTAAACAATCGATGGTACACCATTTAATAGGCTGTCAACAAGTTTTGCGGTGCACACAGGTGGCCAAGTGGCATGGGACTCCACGAGCTCGTAAGTTTTGTACCTTGTTACTCTGTATGTTGGTCATGTGATTGTTTTGCTCTATGTTGCATATGGTTGACTATGTGATTGTATTGCTTTGCTAGCTCGGTCGTGCGACAACATTATACCACAAGAGGAGAGCAAGCCATTCAAGATACATCATTGCGTGGTGTAAATTGATGAAAAAGCAAGTGGGATGACATTGCCAGTTCCATCAAGACAGCCAACGCCAAAGGGGCGATGGTGATGATCCAACCACTGGAGTTGGAGGAGGACTTGCATCGGTCACTAGCGTGTTGAGGTGGGGGTGGAAGAACAGGAAGGAGAGGCGAGAAGGGACGACGACCATGACAAGTTGGAGGACATGATGGAGAAGAAGAAGGATCCATGTGCTAAGTGCAATGAATTCAAGGAGATAAGGAAGGCAAAGAGCTTTAATGTGTTCATGGAAATACAAAAGAAGAAGATGTATCTCATGGAGAGGTGGTCAAGCAAGTGTGCAAGGAGCAAAATGTCTTGTACATGAAGGTCGACGACTTGGGTCTCGATATAGCCAAGTTTGTTCATCAATTGTGTGACTGCATCTTCATGTGCTATGTCAAAAGAGTGATTCAATTTGGACATCTAGTACTTTTATGTATTTGAAGAAAGCCGATCATGAAACTTGTTGCATGTGCACTTTCGGTGATTTTTGATTGCATTTATTTATAAATACTACATGTATTTGTTGAATTGTTATTGAGATCAAGAAAATTGACCTACTGAAAAAGAGATGGCCGAGCATATAGGGGATGTTTAATGGGATAGTGTTGGATGACCAAGGCCCGACTAGATATTTGCGGACACGTCTGGTGTTCGTTTGATGCATATGGTTGAATATGGCCTAAGAGCATATGGTTAAATAACCCCAAAAACTACTTCTAGGGCATTTAGACCCCAAAACAATGCTCCAGCATGTGGCACCCCGACTCAGATAAACCGGAACACCCCGTATTCCAGCTCAGAGATCCAGTCTTCTGGAATACGGCACTGCTTGACATACAACAAATCAGCTCTTATTACAAAGGATAATGGTACAAGCGTCTTATGTTACAAAAGATCACATCAGCACGACGACACTACGCCTGCTAAGGTAGCTCTATGCTAGCAGCGGGATAACTTCTAGCAACGGAACAACGACGATGGCGGTGAACTCCACTCCGCAGGGACTCTAGCTGGGACACGATCTAGCTTGCACGCTCGGTAACCTCGACAAGCAATCAATCATGACATCACCTGCAATCTGGCATGACACACCAGGTCAGTGCATTTAATGTACTTGCAAGCTCACAACAACCAAAAGCATCAAGGAAAAACAACAACATAACATTAACAGGTTAAGTTATTATCAACTACTATGATGTGAAAGCAATTATTAAGCAAGATATAGGGTACTACTAAAATTACTGCTGAGCCATTATCTCAAGAACCATCTCACTCATGGCTATCTGGCCAAGCGATAAATCATCTTGATCACCTCGTGATCACATCACAACTGAATGATCATCCTCAAGATCATCCCAACATCATCATCGACATCCTGCCAAACTATTACTGCTCACATAAGAATATATATAAGTCATCTAATAAGTCATTCCGTCATGTGAGTGTTGACCGAACGGTGTGACCTAATATGAACTGTGTCCATGACTAAGGACGCGGCTATCGATAGATTAAACACACTCTACAGAGGTTAGCACACTATACTATAGGTGCATCTAGTGCCCCTTAGTGATTTTGGTGTATTGAAGACTTATAGGTTAAGGACTAATATGTTTGTGAGTGTACATAGGCTCTATAAGTCGATGAGGAGTTTGATACGATGAAAGTTGACCCCTAAAAATGTATGTCTTCAGCTGAAGACTTTGGTTCTCCTGAAGATTTTGAAAGTGAAGAAATTGGTGTGACCTTGAAGACTTGATATTCATGCGAGGATTATGAAGCGTGAAGACTTTTGTTTTCGTAGTTTCATTTTCTCTTTCTTGAGTCATAGGAAACACCGTACTGTTAAAGGGGGTTGAGGTAATACTAAGGAAACTAATTTCCAAGTGATGCTCATCTCAAAATCCTACACCTACCCAATCCTTTCGAGTGAAGCCATTGGAAATCTCATAGCAGTTTAGTCAATTTCTTCAGTGACAGAGACAAAAATCTTCTGGTCTCTGAGGAATTTGTTCTGACTAAGGAGTTAGGAATTCGCCAGTGTGGATTGCCTACACAGTGAGGAACATGATAGCCCCGAGGAATTTGAACCTCAAAAAATTGACCGTTGTTGTGCTATGCGCAAACTGTCCGAAAATATCTTCCTACCTAACGGTCATATCAATGGAGGGCATTTATGTCTTATCATGTCGAGCTGCTCCCTAGGCTGTAAATAGCCGCCCCCTACAACCACTAGCTGGTTGGCTGCTCCGAGAGAAACTGACACTTGTCATTGAGAGCATCCCATCCTCTGAGGACTTTGAGCGAAAATCATCAAGTGAGGAAAAACCCAAAACCCAAACCCAAACACCTACAAACCCAAAGTGATTGAGCATCACTGAAGAGATTGTTCCTATGCGGAACCGACGCTTGTTACCTTTGAGGACTGTGTATCCTCCAGATGGTTAGGCGTCATAGTCTGAGCATCCAAGAGGAATTGTGGATCGCCGAGTGACCAAGTCTATGAATGTTTGGAAGTCACCTGGAGACTTACCACGAGTGTTGGGCGAGGTCTGTGTGACTTTAGCTCAAGGAGAATACGGTGAGGACTGTGTGTCCGGGACTGTGTGTCCTCGAGTTTAAATACTCAGCCGCTCCAACCAGTCGTACAACTGTTGCAGCAATTGGAACTGGTCTACCAAATCATTGTCTTCACCAAGCCAACTGGTTCTATTTCCTCAACCCTTTCATTTCCTCATTCATGTGTTGATGAACCTGACCATTACTGTTTGAAGACTTTGACTAAAGAGTTTCTCTTATTCCTCAATCCTATTTCTTCAGTCTCATAGTCTTCAGCCTGCTTATCCTGTTTTCACGCTATCTGTACTCTATGTATGTTTTTCATTTCATCATGATGACTATGCTATTGCTCTTTTATGCTTATACCTGAGTACTTATTCCGCTGCTAGTGCATCCTTGCTTAGGAATTTCTTCACCTAGAAATTCCTCAGTGACGAATTTGTAAAAATTGCCTATTCACCCCCTAGTCGATATAACGCACTTTCAATTTGTATGAGAGCAAGATACTCCCTTGTTCTGTGTGATTTTGGTTTAACCACCTGAAGTTTTAGTTATGTCAACTGCAGGAATGATCACGGTCTCGGCTGGGTGTCCTACCTTCGATGGGACGGACTACCCCTACTGGAAGAACAAGATGTGCATGCATCTTGAGGCAATCGATAACGATCTCTGGTATGTTGTGGAAAATGGTGTCTCCTCAGTCACTCCGTCTCTGAATGCTGCTGATGTGAAGAGATTCAAGCAACTCAATTCTCAAGCGAAGAATATCATATGTGGCCATCTGAGCAAAGGAAAGTACAACAGAGTGAGTGCTTTGGAGACAGCAAAGCTAATTTGGGACAGGCTATCCAAGGTCAACGAAGGAGTCTCCACATAGCATGACTCCCGAGTTGATGTTCTTCGCAATCTCTTCAACCGCTTCAAAAGACTCGACAACCAAAATGTTCAGCAAACCTTTGATCACCTCACTAACATCTCAAATGAGCTTCAAGCACTTGGTGCCACTGACATCACCGACCATGAGGTGGTGAAGAAATTGCTGAGATCACTTGATTCCTCATTCGATACTCTTGCACTGATGATTCAAGAGTGAGCTGATTACAAGTCTCTAGATCCCACTGATATCCTCGAGAGGCTAAACACTCATGAGTTCTAGCTTGCTGAGAAGAGAGATCTCTATGGACCGAACTTCGAAAGATCACATGCGCTGAAGGCCAAGGCAGTCTCTGAATCTGAAGGTGAAGATTCTGGTAGCAGCCTTGGTAACCCTAAAGAACTGAGCCAGGAGCTAGCAATGCTCGTGAATAAATTCCAGAAGTTCTCTCGCCGTGGTCGCTTTGGAAAGTCTTCAAGGAGTAATGATTCCTCTTCCCGTGACTACAAAAAGAAAACTTGCCACAAATGCAAGAAACCTGGTCACTACATGTCTGATTGTCCTTTGTGGGAAAAGGAATCAAAGAATAAGGAATACAAAGATGACGATTTTGATGACTCAAAGAAGAAGAAGAAATCTTCAAAGTCCTCGTCATCAAAATCTTCAAAGTCTTCATCTCACAAGAAGAGCAGTTCCAAGAAGGCACGTGCATTTATTGGCAAGGAAATGGACTCTGAAGTTGAATCTGAGGAAAATGTGGAAGAGGAGGAATCTGAGGAGTCAGATTCTGGTGTGGCGAGCCTAGTCCCCGCTACTGCTTACATCAGCAAGTCCATCTTCAACACTGAGGAAAATGATCTCCCCAACTCTGCTGACAAGAGCATCGATGACTATGCTCCCACCTATTGCTTCATGGCAAAAGGTGCCAAGGTACTCAAACACTACCCCTCTGAATCTAGTGAGGATGAATCTGATGATAATATCAAACCTAGCTATTCCAAACTTGCTAAAATTGCTGTTAAACAACAAAAGACTTTGGAAAAGATTCAAAATCTGCTAGACAAAAGCGATGACCTGTTGGGTGAGGAATTGAATCGAATTAAGACTTTGACTGATAATCTTCAGAGACTTCAGTCTAAGTTTGACAAACTTCAAAGTCATCATAACACTCTCTTATCTCATCATGAGAAGCTTTTTTATGAATTTCTTCAGAGAAAGCAAGATCTTGAGAAGTTAAAAGTGAATTATGAAGATCTTCAGAAGGAAAACGATTCATTGTTTGCTCAACAGATCAGTTCCGCTCAAGAAGAATTTATTCCACCATGTCTGAAATGCATTGAGCACGAATCTATTAATTCTTCACCTGAATGTTCAAATGCTTCTATTACTGCAAATTCTTCAATTGTTTCTGTGGTCACAAATTCCTCATATGAGGATACCACAAGTATCACTAACGATAATGCAGGGTTTAAGGAATTGTATGTGACAGGCATATACAAAAGCCTCAAAGGGCATCAGTGTAAGTGCATCTAGTGCCCCTTAGTGATTTTGGTGTATTGAAGACTTATAGGTTAAGGGACTAATGCGTTTGTGAGTATACACAGGTCTATAAGTCTATGAGGAGTTTGATATTTACAGAGAAAGTCGACCCCTAAAAATGAAGTTCTTCAACTGAAGACTTTTTGAAGACTTTGAAAGTGAAGAAATTGGTGTGACCTTGAAGACTTGGTATTCATTTGTTGGAACATGAAGCGTGAAGACTTTTATTTTCGTAGTTTCATTTTCTCTTTCTTGAGTCATAGGAAACACTGTACTGTTAAAGGGGGTTGAGGAAATACTAAGGAAAAATTTCCATGTGATGCTCAACTCAAAATCCTACACCTACCAATCCCTTCGAGTGAAGCCTTTGGAAATCTCATACAGTTCAGTCACTTTCTTCAGTGACAGAGACGAAGTTCTTCTGGTCGCTGATGAATTTGCTCTGACTGAGGAGTTAGGAATTCATCAGTGTGAATTACCTACACAGTGAGGAACATGATAGCCCTGAGGAATTTGAGAGTCAAATTTCCGACCGTTGCTGTGCTGCGCGCCAGCTGTCCCAAAATATCTTATCCACCTAACAGTCATATCATTGAGGGGCATTTATGTCTTATCATGTCGGGCTGCTCCCTAGGCTATAAATAGCCGCCCCCTACAACCACTAGCTGGTTGGCTGCTCCGAGAGAACTTGACACTTGTCATTTGAGAGCAACCCATCCTCCGAGGACTTTGAGCGAAAATCATCGAGTGAGGAAAAACCCAAAACCAAACCCCTACAAACCCAAAGTGATTGAGCATCACTGAAGAAATTGATCCTGCGTGGATCCGACGCTTGTTACCTTTGAAGACTGTGCTTCTTCCAGACGGTTAGGCGTCAAGGTCTAGAGCATCTAAGAGGAATTGTGGATCGCCGAGTGACCAAGTCTGTGAAGGTTTGGAAGTCGCCTGAAGACTTACCACGAGTGATTGGACGAGGTCTGTGTGACCTTAGTTCAAGGAGAATATGGTGAGGACTGGGTGTCCTGAGCTGCGTGCTCAGTGACTGGGTGTCCGGGACTGTGTGTCCTCGAGTTTAAATACTCAGCCGCTCCAACCAGACGTACAACTGAGACAACAGTTGGAACTGGTCTACCAAATCATTGTCTTCACCAACCTAACTGGTTCTATTTCCTCAACCCTTTCATTTCCTCATTACTGTGTTGAGTGTTTGTTCATATCTGTGTTTGAAGACTTTGACTGAAGACTTTCTCAATTTCCTCAGTTCAATTTCTTCAGTCTGTTTGTCTTCATCTTGTGTTATCCTATGATTACACTTTCTGTACTCTGTGCTAGTCTTCATTTTATCATGATGACCATGCTTGTATTCTATTATGCTTACTTCTGAGTACTTATTCTACTGCTAATAGTTCTTCGCTAAGGAATTTCCTCACCGGCAAATTCCTCAGTGAAGAATTCATAAAAATCGCCTATTCACCCCCCTCTAGTCGACATAACGCACTTTCAATTGGTATCAGAGCGAGGTTGTGACGCCCGGGTAATCAAGCTACAGTAACCCTCTGGTAATGATGCCACGTCACCTCGATTATTGTTGATAATCTCGCGTTATTTCAGACCGATCCAAATTCAAATTTGAAATTAAGTCAAACAATAAAAGTTTTCAAACATTAAAATAAAAATGTTTGGTTTGTACCAAATATTACAAAGGTAATTATGGTGCAACAAACCCATTTTTATAAAGTAACTAAGTAATTTAAAATGATTTAAAAACAGAAAAGAAAATAAATAAAAGAAAGAAAATACAAAAGAGAAAACAAACAAAAAAAAAGAAAAGAAAAAGGACCCCCGGGCCAG
>NC_057804.1:569811563-569818765 GCF_018294505.1 Triticum aestivum | reverse complement strand
CCACTCTGGCCCCGTTCCGGTGCCCCGCCTCGCTGCACCTATGGACGGCGCCCCCCCTGTCGATCTGGGCGTGTGCTCAATCGGGCTGGGTGCCAGCGCCCATGCGCCCGTCCGCCCGCACGCCCTTAACCGCTAAGGCCTATGGCCCAATGACAGCCAGGGCCCAGCCCCTGAGAACGTTTAAAAAAAAGAAAAAAAGGAATTATATATATATATACTAATATAAATATATAAATAAATAATTAATGATAAATATAATTAATTAATTAATTAACTTAATTAATTCTAATTAAATTAACCAAATAAGATTAATTAACCTACTGATTAGTTAACCTAATTAACTACTGTTAATTAGCTAAATTGTTTAGTATGACAGTGGGGCCCACCCACTAATTAATTTTGATTAGACTAATTAATCTGTTAATTAAAATGTGTCACTGACCAGTGGGACCCACTGGTCAGGTTGACCAGTCAACTCTGTTGACTGCTGACGTCAGCATGACGTCATGCTGATGTCATTAATCTATTTTTCGAATTAATTTAAGTAATCAATTAAATTCCAGAAATTAACAAAATCTTTAGAAAATCATATCTTTTAATCCGTAACTCGGATTAAAATACTTTCTACATGAAAGTTGCTCAGAACGACGAGACGATTCCGGATACGCAGTCCGTTCGTCCGCCACACACCCCTAACCTATCGAACTCGCAGCTTTCCCCCTCCGGCTCCTCTGCCCGAAAACGCGAAACACCGGGAATACTTCCCGGATGTTTCCCCCCTTAACCGGTACCACTTCATACCACGCTAGGGCACCCCTAGCACCGTTACTTGTCTTGTCATGCACCGCCATGCTTATGTTTGCATTATATTTATTGTTTCTTCCCCCTCTTCTCTCTGGTAGACTACGAGACCGACGCTGCTGCTGCCCAGTTCGACTACGGAGTTGACGACCCCTCTCTCTTGCCAGAGCAACCAGGCAAGCCCCCCCTTTGATCAACAGATATCGCCTACTCTTTGCTCTATACTGCTTGCATTAGAGTAGTGTAGCATGTTACTGCTTTCCGTTATTCCTATCCTGATGCATAGCCTGTCCTTGCTACTACTGTTGTTACCATTACCTGCTATCCTACTGCTTAGTATAGGATGCTAGTGTTCCATCAGTGGCCCTACACTCTTGTCCGTCTGCCATGCTGTACTACTGGGCCGTGATCACTTCGGGAGGTGATCACGGGCATATACGATATACTTTACACAGTTACATTACCTGTGATACTGTTCGGAGATGGGGGCTGAAGGGGCAGGTGGCTCCATCCCGGTAGAGGCGGGCCTGGGTTCCCGACGGCCCCCGACTGTTACTTTGTGGCGGAGCGGCAGGGCAGGTTGAGACCACCTAGGAGACAGGTGGGCCTGGCCCTGGTCGGCGTTCGCGGATATTTAACACGCTTAACGAGATCTTGGTATTTGATCTGAGTTGGCTACGAGCCTATACGCACTAACCATCTACGCGGGAGTAGTTATGGGTATCCCGGCATCGTGGTATCAGCCGAAGCCTTCTTGACATCAGCGACTGAGTGGCGCGCGCCGGGTTGGACTGCGTTAACTCAACTTCCTTTGTAATGGAGGTTGCTAGGTCTGCTCACCGGCCGCGTACGCAACGTGCAGGTGTGCTAAGGGCGATGGGCCCAGACCCCTGTACGCTTAGGTTTAGACCGGCGTGCTGACCTCTTTGTTGTGCCTAGGTGGGGCTGCGACGTGTTGATCTTCCGCAGCCGGGCATGACCCAGGAAAGTGTGTCCGGCCAAATGGGATCGAGCGTGTTGGGTAAGTTCGTGCACCCCTGCAGGGAAGTAAATCTATTCGAATAGCCGTGATCTTCAGTAACAGGACGACTTGGAGTTGTACCTTGACCTTATGACAACTAGAAACGGATACTCAATAAAACACACCCTTCCAAGTGCCAGATACAACCGGTGGTCGCTCTCTCTCAGGGATACGAGGAGGGGATCGCCGGGTAGGATTATTGCTATGTGATGTTACTTGGAGGACTTCAACCTACCCTCTTCTACCTGTTGCAAGACGGAGGCTGCTAGAAGCGTAGTCTTCGACAGGATTAGCTATCCCCCTTTTATTCTGGCATTCTGCAGTTCAGTCCACCGATTTGGCCTTTTACACATATACCCATGCATATGTAGTGTAGCTGCTTGCTTGCGAGTACTTTGGATGAGTACTCACGGTTGCTTTTCTCCCTCTTTTCCCCTTTCCCTTCTACCTGGTTGTCGCAACCAGATGCTGGAGCCCTGGAGCCAGACGCCACCGTCGACGATGATTCCTACTACACTGGAGGTGCCTACTACTACGTGCAGGCCGCTGACGACGACCAAGAGTAGTTAGGAGGATCCCAGGTAGGAGGCCTGCGCCTCTTTCGATCTGTATCCCAGTTTGTGCTAGCCATCTTATGGCAACTTGTTTAACTTATGTCTATACTCAGATATTGTTGCTTCCGCTGACTCGTCTATGATCGAGCACTTGTATTCGAGCCCTCGAGGCCCCTGGCTTGTATTATGATGCTTGTATGACTTATTTTATTTGTAGAGTTGTGTTGTGATATCTTCCCGTGAGTCCCTGATCTTGATCGTACACATTTGCGTGCATGATTAGTGTACGATTGAATCGGGGGCGTCACAAGTTGGTATCAGAGCCGACTGCCTGTAGGAATCCCCCTTTCCAACTCCTTGGCCGAAGTCGAGTCTAGTCGTTGAAAAACTTTTACTAACATGGCTGTGTGGCCCATGGGCCCACGTTGCCATCGGGAGGTATTAGGATCTTTTATTCCTCGACCTTTACTCTGGGATTCTGAACCCTCTTCTATTCGGGTTAAACGATTTTACTAAAAACTAACTTTAGGTTCTCGAAAATACTTTCTCCCGGAGAGCCCCTTCAGTCCAGATGGTCACCGACTGCACCAGAAGATTTCGGAGATACTCTTTGATATTCTCTCGAGACTTTGTGCCCATCACTTTTGCTGTTCCCGACCACCGATAAATCCTTATGGATAACTACTTACACTTGCCATTCTTACGATCATTCCCCATTGTTCTTGTTATTACAAGATACCCGAAGTTTTCTCTATTGTTCCGAGAATACTTCGTGCCTACTGCCTAGCAGTTCTTTGCCACATGAATACCCCTTCAAATAAATCCCCGCACTTGTCAAGTATCCGCTCATCCCCAGTTGTTCATGAGTTTCACAAAAGTCTTCAAAATACTATTTGATCTTCCGAAAATCCTCTGGAGCCTTTGGCTCTTGAAATTCTTGCTTGCTCGCATTATGGTTAATCCCATAAGTCTCGTAGTCTTAATGACATTCCTTGCCATTATCATTTTGAGTCTGTTGACTCAATATGTTTGCGAATGCACGCAATCATCATTGATCCTTATAAATTACCTTTCCGGCTGAGCTTCCATTCTTTTAACTAGAATTGGTTCTCGACCAATCCAATTGTCGTTGATTGTAACCTAAGGCTATTCAACTTATCCATCCCTAATCAGAGCATTGCTTCCGATCCCTTGATTTGGAAATCATAATTCCTTTGCATTTGACAATTGAGTTAGTCAGTTGTTTCTATAATCTGATCTCCTTGCATTCTTCTTCCTCTAGTTGAGTACTGATACTCGTATCAGATCCTTTGTGGACCATCAAGTCCTTTGTTGGATTGTTATCCGACAGTGTCCTTCACATTTGATCACTTTGTGAGTTCTTCTGATACATAATGCCTTTGTTAAGTTGTATCCTCTGCTTGGCCAACCATGCTCTGCTTTCGGGCTTGTGTTATTTACTCTTGAAACTTGTGGTATATGTTTCTAAGAAGCCCCTATGGGTTGAACATATGCCTTCTCTAAACCGTGTGAACCCGAAAGTTTTCACGAGTCATACTCTTATGGTGCTTCACCAGATAAAATGTCAACACTGCTACTTCATCGAACGTGAGAAGTGAATGAAAGGTTATGCATTGGAGAAGTGGGAGTCGACCTTGAACTTGTGTTCATGCCCATGGACACGATGTAGATGTTATCATTAAAGCTTCTCTTAAATGAATTATTCCTTTGGTATAAGTTCATCTTATATCTAGGATCTGGCCTTCTGCAATCGTGGTTCCGACCATGACTGTTCTTCTTTGATCTCATTTCTCGGACAAGTTAAAACAATTGTCTTCTATGGATCAATACACCAGTCCAACCTTTACTTTGATCTTGTGTCGAGTATTACCCCCTGGTATCTCGAGATTATCATGGAACTGCATAACTTTTTATGAGTTCTTCATCAAGTGCTACCTTCCCACTGATTCCAATTTTTCGCGGGCTCTGAGTTATTGAACACTCAAAGACCCCGATAACTGAACCGAGTCCGCTCTACGGTTCAACAACTCTTCAGTAAGCTTCTATAAGTACGAGTTTGTACCCGATCACGCCATTCCTAGCCTGTTTGGCTATATCATTGTCGTGACGATTCTAACTGTGCTACCCGGTCCTTATTCTCGGAGCACCAATTTTCGACGATGAACTAACCTTACGTCGATCCTCATCGTCATATCATTTCGCCTTGAACAACAAGCTTGGTTTCGAGTTTGTGTCGTACCCTTGGTTCCAATAACCTTTCACTTCATCATTGTTTGACTTGATGTCATCGTCGATCGATTACATCTTCGTGAAATCTCTCGACAAATGTGTCGTGATCATCATCATCATTCCGAGCTCTTCCAGGATATGAATTGAATTCATGATGGGAAATACCATCCTTGTCCCTAGATGATTTGTGTTATCTTCGACAACATTCTTGCCTTCACCCCCCAACACAAACTTGTTCACATTTTGTGTTGTACCTTGATTTCCTAGCTATCCAGAATTTGTTCTTTACCTTGGAGTATTACCATCTTTGATGACAAGAATGTTGTGAGAATTACACCACCTCTTAAAAATTCTTGGTATGGTGAAACTTCTCACCATCACCATCCTTTCTTGGTCCTCGTGTTGATTCCAACCGGGGTACCAACAAGTGAACGGTGTTGTTTGAGTTCTGGACTCCTAGCAACCCTATTGCTTTGAAGTTAACGATCGACAGTTCGTTCTTAGACTGTTGGTTATTGAATCGTCACTCTAACATTGATCTTGCTGCCTAAGGTCATAGTTCGGGCACACCTTTCAACTAGTGATTGATGGTGTATGTTTTCCTCGAGCATACAACCTTATATCATTTGAATTGATAAGTGTCATCTTCTTGTTCACATTATCGTGGAAATCCATCCATTGGAATTCTCGATGAATTGTCGCTGAGCCCATCAGCCACCTTCTCATCCTCTCGTTGATTTAATGATGAGCTCTTGTTTCGGAACTTGCTCCCATAGTTCATTGCTCGAGAATTTTACAATGTCTTCTTGTCAATTGTATTACACCTTTTCCTCTCAGGCATCCTGAGTCTCAGGTATCCTGACACCAATCGGATCTGAATCTCGGTTAGATATGATGGTTGGGACAACTTTCCAAGAGTTATGATGTTGATCCTTTGATGACCCGGTAACATGATGTTATGCCTAGCACCCCCCCGGCTGGAGGACCTATCATTATAGATTCCTTTTCAGCAAGGTTATCCATTCATCCATGAGGAAATTGTAAGACTTATTCTACAAGTTATTCCTGATGGATCCTTCGTGTTTCCAAAGTCCGATCTTCACCTGAAGACCATGTCAATGCTATCTCGAAGCATGTCAATGGTACTCTGATTTTCAACAAGAGCATTTGAAGCCCAATGCTAAATGTTTCTTGCTCAATTATCCGAACACCGTTGTATGGATAATGGCATGGAATTTCTCTTCCCTTTTCTAAAGGGGTTTGCTACGTTATATCCCGTCATGGATATCATGCTTTGCTTGCCCTTGGGAACGATATACCCCTGAAATATGTGTTTAAACACATTTTCCTTTCCAATGAGTTGTTAATCTGATAAACACCTTTTCCTTTCCATTATTTTGACTAACCTTTCTGGTGATCATTATGATCTAAGCAGTATTAATCCCCTGCTTATGTTAACACCTCAGAGTGCAATTCTGTCAGTAAGACCCTATTGCTATTGTTGATGACATTCCGGTAACCACCGATGGAGGAGAACTTTGCCTATTGGTCCGCCTCGTTTCAACGAGCAGGAAATTGGTTCTCTTCGTCCCTCGCCCTTGGTATTGACATTGTTGCTAACATATAATTGACAGGCTACCCTCTGACATACCTTACTGTCATGACCATGTAAGATGTCAATGCCCTTCCTACTCTTAACCCACATGGTGGGCCCGTAACCCACAGGTCCACTGGATCGAAACCTGACTCTCCTACACCCCCTGTTCCCAAGGTTGTTCCTCGTGTGTGACCTCGTATGTAATTCATGAGCCATCTTCCGAGGGATCATCAAATCTGTTGCCGGACGCAATACTTATTCCCGATTGCTTTGAGCCCCTTTCACGCCCTGTTTCAGGCATCGAACGGTTGCCTGCTCGCTCGAAACTTCCCATGAAACCTCATTACTTTGCTCTCGATATTTCCTTAAGTTTCAATTCGAGAGTTACTTTCTGCCACCTTCCTCGATGATATCGACCAGATAGTCAACCTGGTAGAGGTTCGTTCTCCCAGAATACCCCCTTATTTTTATGTAGGTACGATGGAGTTACCGAAGGAAGGACGACAAACTTCATCATGATGACCTGAAGCAGAGGACTGAAGACATCAAGGTAATGAATCAACTTCTTCGAGAAGAGCAAGCCAGAATGAGAAGACCCGTTAGATTCGTTACCAAACCTTCCCCCTTTCACTACCTCTTAAATCTCGGGACGAGATTTCTTGTAGTAGAGGAGAATTGTGACGCCCGGGTAATCAAGCTACAGTAACCCTCTGGTAATGATGCCATGTCACCTCGATTATTGTTGATAATCTCGCGTTATTTCAGAACCGATCCAAATTCAAATTTGAAATTAAGTCAAACAATAAAAGTTTTCAAACATTAAAATAAAAATGTTTGGTTTGTACCAAATATTACAAAGGTAATTATGGTGCAACAAACCCATTTTTATAAAGTGCCTAAGTAATTTAAAATGATTTAAAAACAGAAAAGAAAATAAATAAAAGAAAGAAAATACAAAAGAGAAAACAAACAAAAAAAA
>NC_057804.1:569488756-569501112 GCF_018294505.1 Triticum aestivum | reverse complement strand
GGTCGATTTCTCCAAGTGCAGTCCCACGTGTCAGTGAAGAGGCAAGCTGAAGCGCGTTCCGTTTGCGTGAGCCATGTGCAGGACCGAACGTGTGTGGGGTGCAATACGACTATGACAGGAGTGCTGTGAGTGTACCGCCTTTTTTCCTTTTAAACTAGGTGCTTCGCTCCCTCAAAAAAATTGTTGCTTCGCGCGATACATCGATACTACTACTAGTAATGCAGTAATCCCGACTAAAATAGCGCGGCCGGGTCTTTTCCCGCACGATATGCTGGGAGGTTGGCTTAGTTGGGTTTTTTAGGACGAGTAATGCTACACCTATGTAATCCCAGTTATGTAATTAACGTAATGGGAAATGTGTGAGCTATTGATTGTAGATTGGGGGGAGGGAGGGGCCCACCACCATGAAAATCAGGGGACGAGAGAGAGAGAGGAAATTTACGTTAACCCTTTCGTAGGTTCCCGTAGATGTAGAAATATGTGAAATGCGTGAATGTGTAGTGGACGTACTATTGGAGTGCCTAAGATAAATTGTGCATGTATAGACCCTATGTGTTTATTTTACTTCACATGTTAGATTTTTCTCGGTTCAATAAAAAGCAGAGCTGGTGATGATGGTGTGCCTATCATCCTGCAATATAGGCCATTCGATCTATATCTAATGGATAGGAAGGAAACTATGACAATTTACCCGCACTCTTCTCTGCATTTGCAGTTAAGGCTTTGCCTCGTTCATCCTTTTCTCCCACAAGATCTTGATCTTCCGTGCAACGCACTGGCATCTTGCTAGTACATCTACAATATACTATATTATTGTGAAACTTCATATACACCGGCCGAGATTAATGCTAACACGGCAGATTTTCATTACATTTCGAACTTTTATAGGACAGAAAAATAAAAGAAGCCCGACCCTAAACCTATTCTATGGCGGCGACCGACTTCCTCCATCTGCGATCTCTATGTATGGGGCCGGGGTTCAACACCCATGAAGTGAAGGTGCGGTCACCAGCGAGGAAGAGTAGAACACGGGATACAGACCGGCCAGTTGGCACACCATGCCCTGCCGCCTCCCATGCCCTACGCATCCTCGGAGGAGTCCCCGACCTCGGCGGTGCCGGACGTTGGATGGCGGCAAGTAGGACGCGTGGCTGATGGTGCTCCCGTCGTCGGTCGCCAGCGTGGCCACCGCTTGTGCGGTCGCGTCCACGTCCGGCTATGCCGCTATTGCGTCGCGAGAGGCAACTTGAGTGAGGGCGGCGACCTCGAGCTTCATCCACGAAGACAAGCTCTTCCGTAGAGCATTCGCACTTGCGGTCATGGCAGATGTGGTGCCAGGTAGGAGGACGATGCGCTATGGTGTGGAGGTTAGCTGGGCGTTGCCGCTTTAAGTAGCACATTCCGGTGAGGCCAAGCGTCCGGGTGCGCCATTAAGTCGTCAGAGTTGGTTCCTCGGGCACCGAGCCTCTTAACGACGACATGCAAACGGACGGCATGAATGCGGGCAGCTGGCGCCGGCTGGGAACGCACCGCGCAACGGTGCGAGGGACGAGGGTTTTGGTGTGCCAGGGTAGTCAGCTGCGGTCGTGGCAACGTTGGAGATGCCATTTGCTCACATGCGATCCCCACATGTCATTGCAAAAGCAAGACGACCCGGGATGGTCTCAGGTCCAGGGGATGCAGTTGGTCGCGCTACACCACTCCACAGACGTGGCGCGGCACCCCATGCATCCTCGACGAGCCGGGTGTTGGGGTGTGTTTGCATTGTGGCCAAAGTGCACCTTACCAAAATTTTGGTCATGACCCAAAGATTGGTCTTTGTTTGGATGGTTTCCATTTTTTGGCATGCCAATGAACTCTAGCCAACTCTAGTTCATTTTTCTTGCCAATGTCGGCCAAATCATGGGCAACCAATACCTCAACCAAAATTTTGGTCAAAGATTGGTATTTGTTTGGATGGTTGCCATTTTTTTGGCATGCCAATGAACTCTAGCCAACTCTAGTTCATTTTTCTTGCCAATGTCGGCCAAATCATGGGCAACCAATACCTGAACCAAAATTTTGGCTACCCAATGCTTTGATGGGGCAACCTTGGGCACAAACCAAACATACTGTTGGTCGTGCCACAGCACTAACGCCACCCTCGGCACGCTGAAACCGACCGTGTCTAGCGACGATATGAGGGTGTCGCTCATCGCGGTCGCCGTGTCCTGAGGTGGTGCTGGAGCTGCGCCCCGTTGTTGGCCCCAACGACCCACATGAACGGTTGTCGGTGGCGAGGAGGTCGTGGGCCAGCTCCTCCATTGGACTAGTCTGCGTTACGTCATCCCGATGGGTGTGCCCCACATGTCAGTTTCCCTGTTTTCCCGACCATATTCGAGCGTCAGTGCTCCGCGTTGCGCATTAGACCTTTCACTATGTAGGCCAAGCGAGACAAGTTATTGTTTATTTGAGCCGTTCAAGTATAATCATGTGGCGTTTGCTTATTTCTCATTCCTCTCCAACCCTCTTCTCCATCGATCATGTCACCCTCCAGTCGAGTCCATCCTCCCGCATGCCTCAATTGAACATTCCGCCGAGTATCATTCGCATGTACCCACCCTAGTCCAATTTCAATAGATCTCCGGACCCCAAGATGAAATCGAGAGGGAACGAGTGGGGGCACGTGATACCTAAGGTAGATTCAAAATTTTGAACCGGTGATCATAGCATCCGCAAATCATATATAAAGGGTATTCAATGTTCGTTTCGTTTTTGAACGTACAATATACTCCCTCCTATCCATTCTAGTTTACATATAGGTTTTATTTGTAGTCAAATTATCTCTACTTTGATCAAGAAGGTATCAACATTCAACAACGCCCAATCAATATTGTTAGATTCGTACGTACTCCTAGAATTGTACTCGAGATGGTTTCCAATTTGACTATTGATAAGATTAATAGTACATGAGATGTATAATGTGAAAATTATATCATTGGAAACTCCTTTCACATACGAATTTGACCGTATGCTTTGTGTAAGTTGCATGTCATATATTATTACTCTAACATTTGGTCAAAGTTAGCCTCGAAAAACGCATTAGGCCCTGTATAGTAAATAGAAGGAGGGAGTAGTAGTGGAAGTGGATCCTCTGACGTAGGTATCCCTACCTTACCCTCCCTTTCGGTCACTTACTGGCGGACCCCATGCTTGCTAGGCCCCGCATGTCAGTTACTCAATGGGTTCGGCCACGTCAGGGGATCCTCATCTGTAGTATACTCCCTCTGTTTTTATTTACTCCGCATAAAACGGAGGGAGTGGTAGTATAATAAATGACGCGGGCGGGGGATGGGGAGGGACGTCGGTTTGCTCTCAACTGCGGTCCCACAAGCGAGCGAAAACGCAAGACGAAGCGTGTTCCATTCGGTGAGCGACATGGAGGGTCAAGCGTGTCGGGCTGCAACGCGAATGCGACAAGTGCGATGTACACTCAAAACCAATTGACCGGTCATCACCGGAACCACTATTCACACCAGAACCTTCGCCGCTCGGCCTAGGCCAGCCACTGCCCTAAAACCACACCAAATCTCCAGCCCATTCCCCCACCTTTTGATCCCCTAGCCCGCATCAAGCATCCCCTAGTTCGCCGGAAAGCCATGGTTCGCCGCAAGATCACTTACTACAAGATGCTGACGCCGGAGCGCCGCGCAGAAATCGCGGTGGCGGTCGGCGCCATAGACCTCCGTTCCCAAGCTCGCTTTGCGGCGGGACAATCCCCGGGTTCTCTGGAGCCAAGCTACGAGGAGGAGGAAGCCGATCCAATGTTCATGGCGGAGGTCGCAGCGCAGAAGGCCCCCGATGGGTATGAGACGATGGACGTCGAATTCATGCCGGCGTCCGAGTCCCCCATGGTGCAGGCAGACCAGCGGTTCAACATGGCGATACTAAAGGAGGACTGGGAGGTAGAAGCTCAACTCGACATGGAGCGCGCGGATGCCGCTGCCATCAAGGCTCTCCTGCAGGTAGAACCGGATGTCGTGGATGTGAACCGGGCGACGGAGGCTCAACTTGAGGCGGAGCACGCGGATGCCGCTGCCATCGAGGTCCTCCTGCAGGCGGAACCGGACGTCTTGGACTTGAACCGAGCGGCAGAGGCTCGACTCGACGTAGAGCGTGCGGATGCCGCTCTCATCGACGCCCTCCTGCAGGCGGAACCAGACGTCCTGGACTTGAACCGGGCGGTGGAGGCTCGACTCGACGCGGAGCGTGCGGGTGCCGCTTGAAAGCACAAGTGCTCCCTGGGTGATTTTGGTAATTAATGTCAACATATCTCTTGTTGTCCTAACACTTTTACCTAGTATGTTTCAGATAAGTTCAACAATGAAGTGGCATGGACTAGAGGATGTGGAACCCCTTTGAATGCTAAGGACAAAGGATTGGCTCAAGCTTCAAGAACAAGACTCTACATTTTCTATTTTAGTGATCCAAGATCACATTGAGTCTATAGGAAAAGCCAATACTGTCAAGAGGGGATGAGGTGTTGCTTAATGACTTGCTTGCTCAAAGTGCTTAGTGATATGCTCCAAAGCCCTCAACTACCTTCTCACATACACATATGACCTAAACCAAAAAGTCCAACTCGGCCCCACCGATTCTTTCTATTCGGCGCCACCGAGTTTAGATGTCATAGCCACTGCCACAAACCCTAGGCAAATTGGTCTCACCGATAGGGATCTCGGTCGCACCGACATGGGATTGTAATCTCTCTGTATGTCCATTACCAAAATCGGTCTCACCGAGTTTGTGTAACCGGTCCTACCGAGATTGCAATGCAAACTCTCTGGTTCTCTTTCGTAACATTTCGGTCTCACCGAAATGAGCGAACCGGTCCCACCGAGTTTACCTGACCAACTCTCTGGTTAGCTTATTACCAAAATCGTTCCCACCGAGTTTGTGTAATCGGTCTCTCCGAGATTACGTTATGCCCTAACCCTAACCATATCGGTCCTATCGAGTTGCATGTCGGTCCCACCGAAAATCCTAACGGTCACATTATTTGCTAAATCGTTCTGACCGAGTTTGACGATTCGGTCCCACCGAGATTGGCAAGTTGTGTGTAATGGTTAGATTTTTGTGTGGAGGCTATATATACCCCTCCACCTCCTCTTCATTCGTGGAGAGAGCCATCAGAACGAACCTACACTTCCAACTTACATTTTCTGAGAGAGAACCACCTACTCATGTGTTGAGACCAAGATATTCCATTCCTACCATATGAATCTTGATCTCTAGCCTTCCCCAAGTTGCTTTCCACTCAAATCTTCTTTCCACCAAATCCAAATCTTGTGAGAGAGAGTTGAGTGTTGGGGAGACTATCATTTGAAGCACAAGAGCTAGGAGTTCATCATCAACACACCATTTGTTACTTCTTGGAGAGTGGTGTCTCCTAGATTGGCTGGGTGTCACTTGGGAGCCTCCGACAAGATTGTGGAGTTGAACCAAGGAGTTTGTAAGGGCAAGGAGATCGCCTACTTCATGAAGATCTACCGCTAGTGAGGCAAGTCCTTCATGGGCGACGGCCATGGTGGGATAGACAAGGTTGCTTCTTCGTGGACCCTTCTTGGGTGGAGCCCTCCGTGGACTCGCGCAGCCATTACCCTTCTTGGGTTGAAGTCTCCATCAACGTGGATGTACGATAGCACCACCTATCGGAACCACGACAAAAACATCCGTGTCTCCAATTGCGTTTGAATTCTCCAATCCCATCCCTTTACATTCTTGCAAGTTGCATGCTTTACTTTCCGTTGCTCATATACTCTTTGCATGCTTTCTTGAGATGTATTGTGATTGTCAAACTTGTGCCAAAACTGTCAGATTTCGGGTTCCTGCAGACCCTCAAGGTTCGAACTCTGGGGTGCGCGGAGATCACACCTCCCACCTACTCACGTTTCGTTGCCTCGTAAGGATCTAAACTACACGAAGAACAGCACAAGGGACTCGAGGTTCATACTAGTTCGGGCCACCATTGTGGTGTAATACCCTACTCTAGTTTGTGGTGTGGTAGATCGCCTCAGGGGCTGGTGATGAACAATACAAAGGAAGAATTGCCTCGCGAGGGGAGAAGTTCTTGTGGAGGTGATGCCTCTTGGGAAGGATTGAATCCGGATCCCTTACACTGTGGTGGCTAGTCCTATTTATAGAGCGAGGCCTTGGTCCTCTTCCCAAATATTGAGCGGGAAGGGCGCCAAGAATTGGCCATTTTGAAGGGGAACATCTAGTACACTTATCCTGGCTAAAGTCGGTCCTCGCCTGCCAAACCTTCTGACGGTGACGCTGGCTTGGGCTCCACGATGACCTCCATCCTGCCATTTTGCTGGTCTTGGTCTTGTTGCACCGAAATGGTTGCCTTTGCTTGATACCCTTGCATGCGCTTTTCCCCTTTGCCCCAAAGAGGAAACAAGGACTCTGCGCAGGCCGGCGCCCGCCTGGCTTCGGTCGTCATGGCTTATGTCATGGGCACCTCGTGAGGTACCCTACCTTGATCTCTCCACCTCCTCACGAGCCATCCTGACAAGGTTGTGCCTGAGGAAGCTTCTCGTCCCCCCCTCCCCCCGCGAGGCTTGGCCCCTCGCGAGGGTCTTGAGCACGTGTTGATGAAGATGGGTCATACTGGGCCACTCCTTGAGCCACGCCGCGGGCCGCAGGCAGGCAAGTCTGGGTACCCCCGTTCCCAGAACGCCAATAGTAGCCCCCGGGCCCAAGGCGCGCCTGGACTTGGCTTAGTAGAGAAGCGAAGGGGCAAGTGCAAAGCGCCGCGGGCCCCAACAGCCTACGGCCTTAGGTGCCGAGTGGCGGTTGATTGGACGCGGGCGTCCCTGTTTCCCCACGACGCCTCGGTAACTGCATGACTTGACAAGTCCCTGCATGCAAAACGGGTCATGATTACCTATGATCGTGGAGGCCGGCGGTTGGCCTCCCCCAGCTATATGTATGGAATGGCGCAAGCCCTTCCAGTCCATCCCTTCCTGCTACTCCCCTTCTTCTTCTTGGCCGCTCGCCATCCCCATGGCCCCGCCGAAGAGGTTCTTGATCGCGGAGAAAGGAATGGCTCGCCAGGAAGGGTCCGGCTCTCCTCCGGCCAAGCGTAGCTGGGGCCGCCCTCGTAAGCACCCTACGGCCCCCACTGCAGCCTCCCGTGGACGTGGAAGCAGCCCTCTGCGCGGCGGTGGGCGCTCGGCTGCCAACGAGAGGTACACTGGGGCTGCGCGACCCGTGCCTCGGTGAAGCGGGAGGCGGAATCCAGCTGAGCTCCGGAGGCAGTACGAGCCCTTGCCGAGAGTTGATGTCGGGCAAGTCGTGCCCATTTTGCTTTTCTTTCTTTCCTGCGCAAAAAGAATGTAGTCTGGTGCCCCACGGGGGCGTGTTGAACGTTGCTGTTTAATTGGCGCGCTTGTCGGATTTAGGGTTCTAGAAGACCCTTGAGGTTCAAACACTAGGGTGCGCGCGGAGGTTTCGCCTTCTACCTACCTGTTCCTCACCGAATCGCAGGGATCTAAACTATCAGAAGAACAGCACAAGAGACACAGGGTTTATACTAGTTCAGGCCACCATTGTGGTGTAATACCCTACTCCAGTGTGTGGTGTGGTGGATTGCCTCTTGGGCTAATGATGAACAATACAAGGAAGAACAGCCTCGCGAGGGTCTGTTCTTGCGGTGGTGTTGTCCCTTTTAAGGGGTTGATTCTCGATGCCTCGATACTATGGTGGCTAGTCCTATTTATAGGCAAAGGCCCTGGGTCTCTTCCCAAATATTGCGCGGGAAGGGCACCAACAATTGGCCATTTTGAAGGGGAACATCTGGTACACTTATCCTGACTAAAGTCGGTCCTCGCCTGTCAAAGGCTCTGGTGGTGATGCCGGCTTGGGCTCCACGGTGACCTCCATCCTGCCATTGGACTGGTTTTGGTCTTGTTGCATAGAAATGGATGCCTTTGCTTGATGCTCTCGCTTGCGCTTGCTCCCCTTGCACCAAAGAGGAAAGAAGGACACTGCGCGGGCTGGCGCCCGGCTGGCGCCCTTGGTCGTCATGGCTTGCGTCATGGGCACCTTGCGAGGTACCCCGCCTTGAACTCTCCGCATCCTCGCAAGCCAGCCTGATGAGGCCGTGCCTGAGGAAGCTCCTTGTCATCTGCCCCACGAGGCTTGGCCCCCTCGCGAGGGTCTTGAGCTTGTGTTGATGAAGATGGGCCGTGCTGGGCCCCCTTTGAGCCACGCCGCAGGCCGCAGGCAGGCAAGTCTGGGGACCCCCGTCCCCAGAACACCGACAGTAGCCCTCGGGCTCAAGGCGCACCCAGACTTGGCCGAGCAGAGAGGCGAAAGGGCAAGTGTGAAGCGTTGCGGGCCCTAACAACCTGCGGCCTCGGACGCCGCGTGGCGGTTGATTGGACGTGGGCGGCTCCGCAACCGCGCGACTCGAGAAGGAGCGACATCTGCCCTTTGCCTTCTTTGCTCTCTCCAGTTGCTGCTCAGATCCCCTTTCTTGCGCCTCTCCTTCCTGCCTTCGGAATCTCCAGATCTACTCCACCCGCGTGCCCTAGCCAGACATGGCGCCTCGCCAGGCCCCGGCCGGAGCTTGGTATTCGTCCGCCTTGGACTCGCCGAGCGTGTCGGAGGCGAGCCTTGCCCGGGTGCGCCAGATGGCGGCGGCGCAGGGCGTCGACGGGGCGAAGGTGTTCAAGGCCGGCTCTACCCTCCCTGAGGGCCAAGGGAGCACTTTCTATCCGCTCTTTATGAGTGCCATTGTCGCCGGTCTGGTGCCTCCCTTCTCCGGGTTCTTCTTTTCTGTCCTCCGCCATTATAACTTTCAAGCTCTGCACCTCCACCCTAACTCTGTCCTTCTTCTGGCGATCTTCGCCTACTACTGCGAGGCTCAGGTGGGGGTGAAGCCCTCAGTGGCCTTGCTGCGCCACTACTTCTCCCTCCGGACCTCTCGTGGTTCCGTCTCTGCGTGCGCGAGCTTCGTCGCGTATGGCAGCTCCATCGCCATTTCGAACGCCGGGAAGAGGATTGAGGGCTTCAGGAGCAAGTGGGTCTTGGTAGATGCTGGGTGCGTCCACCCTCGGCTGGTCTTGCCCACGGGGCACCCCTCGAGCTCTGACGACTGGTCTCGAGTGGAGCTTGTGGACCCCCGCGCAAGGCTGGTGTTGGAGAAGATGGACGCGGATCTAAGGCCGGCCAGCATGGCGGCGGCGAAGCTGACTGGCGCCTCGCTGCTGAGGGAGTTCCTGGAGCATCAGCTGGCTCCGCTTCGTCAGTACTCGCTTCCGATGTGGAGGCCCCAGCCGAGCCCCGCGGTCTTGGCCGATGAGGATCTGGCTGCGGTCCTCCAGTCTTTGGTCGAGGGTGACGTGTCAAGGTTGGAGGGCACTCTGACGCCCCTGTTCCTCTGTGAGGACTGGGAGTAGGTTGTGGGGTCCATGCCCGTCTTCAACGGGGACGGGGACGGGCCTGCGGAGGTTCCCGAGGATCTGGTGGACGTGTCCTCCGGCGACTCCAGCGAAGAGAGGGAGGAAGGGGAGCGGAAAAAGGGGGCTGACTCTGAGGTAGAGTCAAGGGCCCCACCTCTTCGGTGCAAGTCCCGCGCTCTCCGCCTCTCTCTGAGTGATGGCGACGAGGGTGATGACGAGCAGGGCGGCGGGAGCCTGCCCTCGGTTCCCAAGAAGGACCGGACTGGGCTGATCCCCCGTGGGTCCGCCCCAGCCCCACGGCGATCCGCAGGAGCTCCACCTGCACCTGCGCTCCTTGAGGCTGATCCTTGCAGCCGGCTCTCGGGCTTCAAGTACGGCCGGAGGCTGCTCGAGCCCGCGGGTGATGACCTGTAAGTGCTTGACCCCTGTCTTGTTTCTTGTTTCGTCGCTGAGGCTTGACGTTCGTGTCTCCCAGCTAGGCTGGCGCCCACGGCAAAGAAGCCAAAGGGGCCCCTTGAGGTTCCGTCAGCGGCAGCGCCTCTGCTCGCAAAAGAAGATGATCGTGACGCACGGGCCTCTCCTGCCCGGGCGTCCTTGCGAGGCCTGGCCAAGCCGGCTAGGGCAAGCTCGGCCCCCACGGCCCAAGTGACTCCCGAGGCACCCTCGCCTGACGCCGCCACCACAGCCGCTGGGGCACAGCAGGCTCTGCCTCAGGATACCGTGGTCACGCTGCCGTCTTCTCCTCCTACTCTGCCGACTGCTGCTTCCCCGACTCCTCCTACTGTTCTGGATCATGCTGCTGCCGAACTGGACCGTCTGCGACGGGATCTTCTGAGTGCCGACCCTCGTTTGGTGGCCGGGCACTTGGAGCTAGCCTCTGGCTAGATTCGCTCCGATGCTTCGATTTGGGCGGCGCTGGTCCAGGCCTCGACGGCCTGCGACAAGGAGAAGCAGGCCGTCCTTGGGGCGAAGGCTGCCCGTGACGCTGCCTTGGGGGAGGCGGCTAATGCCCGAGGTCGTTGCGAGGCGCTGGAGAGCGAGCTGAAGGGCCTGCAGGACCGGCTTGCTGAGGAGACCCGCCTTCGCCAAGAGCGGGTGGACGGCATGAAGGCTCGCGAGTCGGCTGTCAAGGACCGGGACGCCAAACTCAAGAAGCTCCGTGACCGCCTAGGCGCGCTGGAGCAAGAGCTGGAGGCGAGGAAGGTTGAGTCGGACGGCAAGGCATGGGTTCTTGCCGAGGATCGCATGGCCTTTGCGGAGATGGAGGAGAAGGCCCGCACTTCACTGAAGACGCTTTATGAGAGCGGCCTGGAGAGCCCGCTGGCCGGCGAGGAGGACGGCCCCACCAAGCTGTTCCCTTCCTGGTTCGTGCTCTTGAAGATGTCGCCCTTGGCATTGGCCCTACGGTCGAGGCCGAGGCACGCGTCTTGTCTTCTGCGGCACTGACGCGGGTCTTCACCCACATCTATCTTCGTGACCCCAATGTCGACCTCGACAGCCTGCTGGAGCCGGCGAGCGGCGAGCATGCCGCTGCCGCTACTGAGGCCGTGAAGGGTCGTGCGGTGCTCTACTGGGGAAATTCCGGGCCTTCACCACCAGGCCGAAGCGGAGCGCTGCCAGCCCGACAGCTCCACAAGGCGAACCTGCTCCGCGCGACTCCACGGCCGGCAAGTGACTCCGTTGTGGCTCCCGCCCTGCTTTTAGTTTCTGCACATGTATCAGGCCTCGGGGAGGCGTTAAAACTTGCATTTGGTGCTGTGATAACAGTATGGACTGTAATATTTGCTTTTGAATTCCTTGAAATTTGCGCTATTTCCTTCCTACTTGCTTGTGTCCTACGCCGGCAGAGCCCGGCCCCGCGCATACCTCAGCCGTCGTTAGCCCCGACCGAAAACCAGGACGGGACCAAGGAGTGAGGGGCTACGTGACAAGTTAGGCTCCTGAGTCGTGATGCTCAGGAGTCCCCCTTGGCGCTCGAACAGCAAGTAGGGAGGTGAGATGTGGGGGCGGATCTACCGTTCTACGTCTGCAGGGCCCGGCCCCGCGCATACCTCAACCGTTGTTAGCCTTTCGGAACTAAGGAGTGAGGGGCTAAGTGACCAGTTAGGCTCCTGAGTCGTGATGCTTAGGAGTCCCCCTTGACGCTCAAACGGCCTTCATACCTTGGCTCCGCTCGGGGAGGGACGCGCGACGAACCAGGCCCAGGGGGCCTGGCTGGGTGGCGTGCGTCTGGGCGTGACACAAGCGCAGCCCCTGTGCCCAACCCCCTCGCGTGGCACTCCCGAGGGGAGGCGTTGCGATGAGGCTAGACACTGAGCTCTGGGCTCCCTGAGGTTGATGCGGCCCGGGGGCCACCCTCAGTTGTTTATCACCAGCGCGGAGCATAGCACTTCGGTATGTGTACGGGCATAGCCGCTCCTCGGCAGTGCCGTCAGCCAGCACGGAGCATGGTGCTTCCACTGGTGCGTGGGAGGGGGCTCCCCTCCGGAAGGAGCCCCCGGGGCGTGTACAGCCCCGGCCTGACACGTGGCTGGCACGGTAGGGCTTGACGAGGTGTATCTGGGCAGCCGTGAGCCAGCGCGGGACTCACGGGGCCCTACCTCAAGGCGGGTTGCGCCTGGCTCTGGGCCTTATCTTGAAGTGTGTTCCTACAGATTTGGCTAGATGCCGGTGCTCTACGTCCTCGGGTCCCGGCTCTCGGGCTGGTCTCAGCCGTCGCTAGTATGCTGGGGCGCGATGTCGTGGGCAAGACCAGAGGGTGAGGGCCGGAGAGCCAGTAGGAGCCCTGAGTCGCGATGCTCAGGCACCACCCCTTTAACGCGCAAGCTGGGTTAGATGTCGAAACTCTACGTCCTCGGGTCCCGGCTCTTGGGCTGGTCTCAGCCGTCGCAGGTATGCCGGGGCGCG